>NC_048906.1:15932318-16139510 GCF_011077185.1 Oxyura jamaicensis | reverse complement strand
ATGGATGGATGGATGGATGGATGGATGGATGGATGGATGGATGGATGCCGGGGGTGTTCTTATTGCAAGCAGCTTACATGCCCCCACCACGAGTAATGGGAAGCTTTGAAGCCAGTGTGCTTTACAGATGTGTGTTTACAGACATGAACTGAGGTCCAGAGAAGCACTTCGAAGTGGCAGGGCCATTACTTTGTGTGCTGCTTTTATTCTGTCTACTGATGCTCTTTATCCTGATGATGCTCTTTCCAGAATGCAATTCTGAACAGAGGAAAATCTCCAAGCACCTCAGGGAAAAACGCTGCAGATGTTAGATGTAAAAAAGCTTTTTTTAGCATCTCCCTCCCTCTCCCACCTTAGCAAATGCTTTTTATGAGTCTATTAATTTCATTAAAGAGTCAAAAGGAAATCCATCAGCACTTTAAGTGTTTTCTGTCTAGTGATTCTGAGATATTTATGGACTTGGAAGATGCACATTTAGGGCATCTCAGTGATAGGAATGTATAGGGCCCTTAAGGCTCCCTGTTTTCTTTCATTCTGAGCTAGATTTATGTATTATTTGGTGAGCCCTTTTAAAAACAGGATAATTTATACTCCCTCTTCAATTCATTATTAGTTTAAGAGAAGTTTATTATTAGGGTAGCTGATACAGCACCTTCTGGCAGAGAAATGTGCTCAATGCTGAGGACTGCTGTCTGCTACCACAGCTACCTCAAGCTATGAACAGGCAGACGTGCGCAGGATTGAGGGCACAAGATGATGCTCTCTAAGCAATCTGTTAGGTTGTGGCATTAAAACATCTTCCTTTAAAGGAAAAGGTTAAAATATCTGCAGCTCCCAACAATTATCTAATGGTTTCTGAGCCACCTGTGAAGGGCACCTGTGACCTAACCAGTGAATACTTCTCACATGTGTGAGCTATGGGAAGGAGAGCAGGGCACAGGCGATTTGTGGATATTTCCCATTTCCTGAGTGCCGTTTGCCAGGAGCAAGCAGGGTTCAGGAGGAAACACCCAGTCTTCACCAGGCAAAGGGAGGATTGGCTCTGCAAGTACTGAGCAGCTATTTCAAGACAAGAAAGGAAAGGGCTGCGACAGCTCTTTTTCCTTATTGAAACAATGGATAACACAGAGGTGCATGATCCACATTTATTTGACAAAGGGGCTCTAGGGAAAACCCAAAACAATGCAGATTTGACCCAGTGTTCACCAGGGAAATTGCTTGTTTGTGTCTTGGGGAAGGCACTGAGGACACCTGTTTCAGCTCTCTTGCATGCTTGACAATTTGGATTTATATTTATTGGTTCAATTTTTTCCAGTTCAGCATCAAAAAGTCAAAATCTCTGTTTTTCATCCATACTTTTTTTCTACAAGGGGGTAGGCATACACAGCTTCCTGAAGGTGGGCACAAACTCCACGTCTCCTCTCTACAGCAATCAGCCTGCACAGTATCATGCAATGCCAGCACCAGAGCAGAAACACATTTGCTCACACAGGGGAGAGCTGGCAGCCTGAGCCTGAACCAGGAGCATCAGCCAGCAGCTCGGGGCTGTCCCACCTCCCTCTGTTAGATACACCCAGGCAGTGTGCATGGGCTCAATTGCAATGACCACCAACCTCAATGTAAGAGCTAGGGCACGACCCCACTGTTGGGTGCAATTGTCCATCTGCAGACCCACTTCTGGTCTCAAGCTGCTTGTGTCTGACTACATCAATGCTGAAAAGAAATCCAGTCATGACTTATCCATGTCGGCAGAATAGCACAAAAATGAGTTGTAATAGATTGAGGAGTGCCCAGAAAACTGGCATGGGGCTGGGTTCCCCTGGCTCGTACAGAGTGCTAGGGGATGTTTATCTTCTCAAAGATTTAGAGATACCATCAGCAACCATTTGGGGAATTTGGTACAGTCTGAAAAACTGTTGTTGGCTTGCTCCTGCTCTGTAACAGCTGCATTCATCTATCCAACATGCACACAGATGTCTAAGCTAGATGCCACCTGGTGAGAGCTTGGATGGAAACCGGAAAGCATATAAGCATGTCAATATCAACGTACCTTAGCTAAGAAGCTAGGAGCATTAGGCCAGGTGGACTGCTGGACTTACTCAAAGCCAGTTTGGGTGTCCTCAGAGGAGCACAGCCATATGTTGTGAAGACTTACTCCAATTTCAGTGAAGTTCAGTCTTTTGTAGTATACAATGCAAGTGAAATTTCCCAACTTTAGCCAAGTGATCAGTGTTTTAAACTACCGCTCTATGCTCTGTGTGCTTTTTATAACTAAAGCCATTTTCCAGTGTTAAAACCTACGTGCAGTGACTACATCTACCACACAGTGCTGAAGACTGAAGAACAAGAGGCAGCAGAGACAGAGAGGGATAATCCCTCATTCTGCTATCACAGTTCATACTCTGTTCCATAATTTCGGAACTGAGGTTGTGATTCAATTATTAAACGTGTTAAATGAGCTCCATATTAAGTGCATGGCATACAGCTGGGAATGTGAGGCTTTGGCTAAGAAGACAGCACTAATGCATTTTCTTTCTACGCACTCACATAATTACAGCCTGTGATATTTACAGTAATTTGGTACATAATCTGACACATTTCTCCACTTTCTCTTTAAGAAGTGCTTAGCACTCCTGAAGCATAAATGTAATATCTTCCATTCACATAAAGTCTGTCATCTAAGCAAATCCTACAGTGGTTAAGAGATTTTACTAGGAGGCTATACAGATTTCTTGACATTTGTGCCATGCATGAGCAACTTTTCTTGCATGGATATCCAGAAACTTATCGATTGCATTAACAGCAAAAAGAAGGACTTTGCAGGAAGGGGAAGTGAGAGTTAAATGGCATGAACTATCTCTGTAGAAGGGGCACGGTGTTATTGCCTGAAGTGGATTTGATGTGGCTAATCCAAGGTAAGATTATTTTAAAAGTACTTTGAGGGCCTGAATGATGACAAGGGATCGGAATCACTTATTTGTCATTGAAAGACAGATGCTCAACGTGTACTATGTCCCCTTGAAGACACCAAATGGACATGCTGCACCTAAGCTAACCACCACCAGAAGAACAGCCAGCGCTGCTTCTTTCAGCCCTGCACAGCTGCAGAAATCCATGGTCAACTACTGACCTTGGCAAAAACTTGGTTTACCATTTCCAACAAAAATTGCTGCTTGAAGGAATACACCAAAAGAAATCCTCAAATGATGTACCTTTGTGTCTATTTAAAAGTCGGAGCAGGAATGTACTGATAGTGTCATGCATCGGTGACAAGGCTAAGGTCATTTCAGAGACAGCTGCTCTGTACACAAATGTAATTCAAATCTCAGTTAACTCTTACACTCATGATTAAAATGCTAAAGTTTTAATGGAAACTCTGATGTTGCAAGGAGAATAACATAACATCATTGGGCTCTTTGTTGTGACAAGTTCCTGTAAATGTACCATAAGTGCTTTTGAATCTTCTACCTGCAGCAATAATCAGATTTCAATTTTTAAGATGAGTTGTCACCTCACTAGAAACAAATTTCAAAGCAGCTTTACAAGTCCCACTTCCTCAGGAAGCCATCCCAAACACCTGATGTTCATCTGCAAGGTAACCACCTAATGACTGCCACATCACCTCTCAGTAAGTTGCTCTACGATGAACCAAGGAGAATGTAACATGAACCAGAGTACAACAAACATCCGTAATGCTATAGCAACAACTTCTGCAGCTACAATGTTTGTAGAGGATCCAAGGACTCCCTGAGCTTACCACACAGGTGAGTTTTTACTGTAATACATAAACTGCAAGGGACAAAATAGCTTTTTATGACATGGAAATGATGCTTCTCTCTGCTGGGAACACCAACTGTCTTGCTGCTATAGCTTCAGGGCAGAAAGCTGTGCTCCTCCTGATGGGAGGGTTGCTTTTCTAAAAGGAAACTACATGCACCTCAGAACATCCAAGGTCCTGCTCCATTGTTTCTTGTTGGCCAACACACTGGACCAAGTCTTGTTCCAATCTGCATGTGAAGACTAAGATTTTTTTCTTCCTGCCCTAGAGAGAGGAGCTGAAGGCTCCACCTGCTGCAGCTGTGATGCACAACCTCATCAGCAATCATTTCGGGAAAGTGAGCAGCAACTTTGAAGGCAAAAACTGCTTTTTGAAGCTGTTTTTTCCACTAAGCATGTGAGTGGTACCTCATGAGTGCAAAACAAAAAGACTTTGTTAGCTTTTATTACAGTACTTTTTCTACTTACTTTCTAAATGCAGTTAGAAGAATACATAAGAAACACAGACTGATGTCATTAATAAGACTACGCTGGTATAGTAATTCTGATATCCAAAGTTCCAATAAAGAATGTAAAGACCTCTGTACAGTTGTCGCTGGGCAGAAAATGTGAAAATCCAATAGTATGATAGGGGAACAATTCTTTCTGTGGGCATCTGTGAGTGGGGCCTAAAGGTAAAGAAAGGTAAAGAACTCTTTAAAACAACTTCTGTTTTTTGTTTGTTTGTTTGTTTGTTTGTGTTTTAATGTATTTATTTTTGTTGTTGTTGTTGTTGTTGTTGTTTTTTCCAGAGTACACATCATCTTTTCCATGGCTGAGACTATATCCAACACGAAGTATTCATTTGTAATGGCAAGGGAAAAAATTTCCAGTGAAAAAGAATCATTGTGGCTGTAGAGAAACAGAATGGTTCTCCTTGTTTCCTCGCAGATCTGTGCAAAAGGGCATCTCTCATTTTTTTTCATTTCCTGACCCTCAAAACAGTCTGATCTAAAAACCAGGGATTTCATAAGACATTCTTTTTCCTATTGGTACTGTATTCTTTAAGCCTTCTTTCTTGGTTAACTCAAATCCAGCAATATTAAAATCAGGTCATCTTTGCTTATCTTCCTTCTGCGTGGCTACTCTGAAAAATATATTTTTTAAATTGTCTGAAGAGGATCCTCATCCACTACAGTTAGCCTTCTAGTAGCCAAGATGGTAGCAGCATTAAGGCAGATGACTGGCTGAGGTGCACAGAAATTCAGGTGGTTGAGTGCAGGCAGTGTAAGTCAGCAGCTGCAGGGACCTCCCCAGAGGGCAAGGAAGCATCTGTGGAGATGGGTGCCTTGAGCCAGCAGCCTGACCATACCTATCACTGCTCTGGGGCTAGACACAACTAATTCAGGATAGCTGTGGCTGAGGCCAGGCCCCCCTGGGCCCATCTGCTCCCCTAGCCCCAGCAGGGCCACCCTGAGCAGGGGGCCCAGGCCTGTGTCCAGGCAGCTTTGGGAGATCTCCAAGGAGGAGACTCCACAGCCTCTGTGGGCAACCTGGGCCAGGGCTCCGGCACCCGTGCAGCACAGAAGTGCCTCCTGGTGCTCAGAGACAGCAAAAGAGGGTAGGAACTTAAAATATTTATGTTTCTGAACTCATTTCCTGTTCTTTCCAGTTCCCAGTCTAGAGGGAACTTACAGGCAAATATTACCAAAATACTAAGCTGCCTACTGAAAAAGGATGTTAACTCCAATCCGTATTAGGCACTATTAAATTATGGAGAAACGCCGATATTATCTGCTGACATTTTATTCAGCACAAAAAATTAAGACAAGAAGCAATGCTGTGAAGGAAACTGAGGCCAGGGCAACCAGAGACTTGCAGCTGTGCAAGAAGAAAGTGCCAGTGCAGTTTGGGGTGCCTGGCACCTGCCAGCTCCCCGTGGGTTGGGAGCACTGGTGATGAACAGCACCACTATCACCAGAGATGGCTCTGTATGGAAATTAAGTCCTTTTGATAGTGAAAGCAGCACCTGGAAAATCCATCCAGGAGTGAACTGGGAGTGCCTCATCGACCACCCAGACTCCTTCAGCCACCCTCAGAAAGGACCTGACAACATATTAATCTACTGTGGAATAAGATCCAGCCCACACAGACTTTCTTTTTATAACCAGGTATAATCCAGGTCTCCCGTTTCCACTTTCTCTTAATAATCCCCCTCCCCTCATATTTTCATTATTTACTTGTCCTGCTCCACACTGAGATGTGCTGCAGTGCCAAAGATTTGACTCAGGATCAAAGAGTTAATGATGCTCCACATTACTCTTCTCTGCCACGTGCAAATAAGGTCTCCGTGAAGTCAGGCAGATTAGAGAGCATAACAGATATGATAACAAAAAATAACGTAGGATCTAGCAAATCAGCTGGAATAGGAAGTGATTGGAGGTAGATACTTTAAAAGGTTCTGTGTAGGCTTGAGTTAGACATGCTGCATTTTTTAAGACTTCTGAAAGCTCATACTATGAACATTTTGAGTTATACCCAGTTTAAGTGTCACAGTATCTACTCAACCTGAATCTACAAATCCATGAATTTAGGATAGGATACACCCAAAGCAAACTTTCAGAAGCATCCCTATTGCTTAGCTTTTAGGAATTGAAGAACTTAGACTTTTGTGTCTATGATTTTGATCTACTGTGATGCATTGTTTCACACAAAACAAGATGAATAATCCATAATTTTCTCAATACACAAAAAGTTACATGGAAAATGTCAGCTTGCTTAGAAAGTCACTGAATTTTTATAGAATTTAGTTTTATCACTGAAGACTTTGGGTTTTCATAGGAATGAAGGACATGAATTAGAGCCTCAGGAAAGATGGGGGACAAGGGACAAAGCTGAACTTTAAATCCATTTTGAACCTTTGATTATTATTATTATTTTTTTAATTTTATACACACACACACACAAGCAGTTTTTATATATACACAAGGATTAGTTTTATCATTTCTTCCATGCTGTTGCAAAAGCCAGTTCAGAGAAGGATACAACCAATGCAATTTACCAGGATTATTTGGGGATTTTTCCACTTATAAAGTTTTGTTAGATGGATTTGAGATGCACCAGTCTCCCCTCTGGCTGATTACAGATCACAATTCTGCAATACAACTGGGCAGAGAGGCTAGACCACAGAGACCAGACAGGAAGTACTCCAAAAATACGTTCAAGGACATAGTGGTGCCCTAAAACTACTGAAGTATAAAAGATCAAAATCCAGATTTAATATTCTGGTCTAGTTTAATGTTGTTAGGGTAAAAATCACAACTGTACTATCTTCTGTCCATACAGCTCTTCCTCCAAGTGAAAGTGACAGATGCACTTTCAGCCTGTAGCCCTCTCCTGGTTCTGGACCAGGAGTCACTAAACCACCCCAGCAGCATTTACAAACCTTAGCACTACACAAGTTCAGTCACTGCGCTCTGCAATGCACTTCTCTGCAGAAGCTGCAATCAACTAAGATACAGATAAACTTTTTCAAAGTAGTATTGTGATTCGTCAAGTGGGGTAAGTAGTTAAGTGACAAAAGGATTAAAAGTTGCAGATTTCCTGACATGTTGAGAAGAGAATCTAAGCCTGGTTTAAAGGTTTTTGCAAAATGGATCAATTACAGACTTAGACTATGTGAGGAAATTCCATGAAATAATTCTTTGAATTCTAGAGTGCAACTCACTAAAAGCAAACCCCATAGATGCACACAATTTTAAAATAAATGAGGAAATAACTCCCAGTTCTCACAGCACCAGAGCACCCCCTGGATATTTGCACAATCTGAATTATTGTTACTTTTTGAAATGCATTTGGAATCTCAGCCCCATGACTTGCACTGTGACCTACTCATGCAGAACCTTAAACATGAGCTTTACTTAGAGCTTTGGGGAATTAAACACATCTGATGTTCATGTATTTCAGGGTTTCAATGGCCTTCTAGGCTACAAAGCTTTTCCTGAGCTAAAATCTAAACTGTGTGAACAATGTGATTTTATTCATGCTTCTTAAAATAAGACCTAAAAATATATATATATATTTACTTTTCACCTGGGACAACTTCTTCATGGCCTGAGGAGCCAAAGAACATGCACTCAAAACATGCTGCTGTGGGCTCTATAAATGTCTGAGCATTTGTGTTCTCTTTAGGTGGTGAAGGGCTATTGACAGAGATCCACATCTATTGGATGACACAGTATTGCTGCACCACTTCTTAGCTTTCAGACAATAATAATAATAGGTATCTACCCAAAGCCAGTTAGACATCTCTAACCACTCTGCAAACTCCCTTAATCCAGAAGAGAGGTTTGCAGCAAATAGTCTGTTCTGCCCATTTTGTGTGTTGTACAGAAGAGTTATGTTGAGTCCTTATCCTTGCATAGAGGGGACAGGATTTTGTCACTGGCTGTGCAGACCTTTCACAGTGCTATGAGATCATATAGAAAAGTTCTCCCTCTATGTTGCACCTTCAACCATGCCTTCCCTTTAAGAAAAGTGCTAGTTTAAAAAAATATTTCAGGGCCCTCAGTAGAAATTGCTGTGCAGATGATATTCATGCTACCAATCTGGTTATTGTAAATATTGCAATTTGCAATTGCAGTCAGATTCTTAGCTACCTTCTAAGAAGAAAAATAATAGTAAAGGGTTGGTTCATGCTGCTCCTAACTGAATAAAAACAATGGTTATTTACTTCTAATATAGCTACTTACCTTAAATCATAATTTCTTGAAGTATGCTGTATACTTCACTATTAATGAAAACTGACGTTCAATGTTGTTTTCAGCTATAAAAACAGTGGCCTAACAAAATCAAGTTCCTAAGTAGACCAGGAATTGTATACACACTTATAGCAAAGGCATAAGCAAGTAAGCCATAGCAGTGTTTACAGTGATAAAAGATTTCCATTTACAGATGTGCAGTTTCCTTTGATGACTTGCAGAATTATTTCCTAGCTTGCAAGTGATAAAAACTACATCTGAGAGCTTCCAAATATTTACACTTTTGTTTGCCATATGGGAACGGATGAGCTCATGTGAAGCTTACGTGATCTCAATCCCCAGCTGTAGTACTACTGTATTATTAAAGATTTCTCAGTTTAATACAAGGAGGAAAAAACAACAACAACAACAACAACAAAAAACTAATTGAGGAAACAAACTTCATTACAAATAACAGTCCTGATCCTTGGTGGCAGCTGTCTTGCAATAAAACTGTTACTGTACCAAAACTAGCAGTGTCCAGTCTTTGAATAGAGTGCCACAAGCCAATTTTCCACTTAACAATACTTTGTCACTAACTTAATTCTCATCTCTGCTCACATAGTAGGATTATATGGGTTATAACCCTGACGAAAAATGTAGTCCCAAACCTGTGGAAAGGAGACTGATCACAGGGATGGCAGAAGTCTCAATACTCTGGAGGACCAAGACAAGATTTGTTGTTTTCTTCAAGTGAATTGCTGGCATTATTTTAATTCAAATGGTTTCTCACATCTGCTGTTACAAGACTGATTTGGTTTGAATTCAAACATTTTGTACCATCAGAAATAAGAGTAGAGCTGCTGAAAGGTTATTTCACTGAGATAGACTTTGCTGCAGCTTTTGGATCACTTTCAGTCTGGACTGAAGCAGGTAAAAGATACAGATTCCTGAAGTATCCCTCAACAGGTAGGCAGAGGTTTGATTACTGTGTGCTCTGCGGATCCCGTGCACTTTGTCACAAGATTTTTCACTGCCATTTTACATAGTTTTATTTAAAACCTTCCAATAAAATTCACCTGTTCCATATCTTTGTTTGCTGAGTAATTGTCCATAAACCTTATTTTTATAAACATTTTAAAATAAACTGTTTTTAATATTATATATGAATTGTACTGTACTTCCCTAGTTCTAAAAAGAAGGAAGTAGGAATACACAGGCTGCATGAAGGATTACACAATACAAAGTGACATTGAGTTATAAAGGCAATGGGAAAGATAGTGAGAGGTGACATTTTACTGGATCAACAGCTGAAGCTGAGAGAGGGAGTTAGGAGAATCTTATCAAGTAGAGCTAGAGCACTGACAGCATTAAACTAGGATGCTACTTAGTGTCTTTGCTAACTATGGTACATTGTGCAAATTAAGTAAAGCAAGAAGCCTTGGGCCCCTTACCAAGTTCAGTCCCTCATAAGAGTGTGAGCCTATCTTAAGAAAACTGGCAGCAACTGGTCCTGTGGATGGACAAGAGCCAAGGCGCAACTGAGTCTGTGCAAAGGCAAGAGGTCAACTAGCAGTGACGAGGAAGAGTCATCAATCTTCATCCCCACAACCTCCGACGACCACCATCAGGAGACACTGCACAAGCGCAGATGGGAGGAGTTTATGGAAATGATTCCTTGGAGCTAATTTTAATATGAAGCAGGGACAGGTTATGAATATGTATAGGCGTACTGTGAAACTTCATGCATATGTAACTCTTTGCTGTATATAACCAAGGCAAGTTGCTGCATCAGGTGTGCACGACTTTGGTGGGACTGCCCCCCTGTGCTGCCCAGTGCTGAATAAACATACCTACTTTACCATCTTATTGATTGTGGAGTCTGTTTTCCTAAAGTTAAAGCAGGAAAAAGGAAAAACCTTTCTGAGCACACAAGGCCACAATATATCGAGTTTAACTTAATGAGGTTACTCCACCAAATCCCCCGAAAGACTCCAAGGTCGGGGAAGAGGGGAGACAGAAAAGCTGAATAAAGAGAGAACTGTGAATGTGCTTCTATGCTGTTTCCATGGACTATTTATGGAGATACATTAAAGATTGCTGAATGCAAACATACCATCCAGAGAGATCTATTAAAATAATTTTATTTTGAATTCTGGATCTCAATAAAATGTTAAAAGCTGTGGGAAAGGAATTTGCAGGTGGCTTTGCCCTGCTTCCCACGTCCTTGTATTAGAAATAATGAGGAAACAAGCTAGAGACAAGTGCATGGAGAAGCTAGACCAATTATAAGTTGTTATCGGTGCATGCTGTAGTTAGTTGCCTATATATACTCTGTGAGAACCTGCAATAAAGGAGGACGATTATACTCGCATCGAGGTTGCATCGTTACTCCGGTCCGTTTCCCTTTCCAACAACATCTGGTAGCAGAGGATGGTTACGCTCCAGACAGTCCAGCGCGACTAAGTCTCCGAGACTGCGGTAAGCAGCTAGAGGAGGAGGGATTGGGAAAATAAACGGCTGAGAGGGTGCCGCTTGGCAGACATGGGTCAGGGTCGCTCCCTACCTCTCAGGGGAAGCACAGCCACGGAACTGGAGGCTGCTGCATTGTTGCTCGCTGGAATACTCTCTAAGAGAGGTATCGAGACAACGGGAAGATAAACGACTGAGAGGGTGCTGCTTGGCAGACACGGGTCAGGGTTGCTCCCTACCTCTCAGGGGAAGCACAGCCATGGAAGTGGAGGCTGCTGCATTGTTGCTCACTGGAATCCTCTCTAAGAGAGGTAGCGAGACAACGGGAAAGAAACTGATCAAATTGATCAAGTTGGGACAACGATGGGGACATTTTAGAGAGACTGCCTTGCTGTTCCCTGTTATGGAATGGCGGGAGTTCGGGAATACCATGTGGGAAAGGACTATAACAGGGGATTCAAAAGATGAAAAGGAAGTGAAAACTGTCTGTGAGTTGTGACGAACTGTATTTGAGACATTAAAGGCTATGGAGCCGGAGAAGGAGGTTGCCTGCGCCGCGGCCCAGATGTTAACACTAGGAGCGGCAGCCCTTGCAGAACTGTTACTGACTTTTAACACACATTGCGGGCGAGAACTCAGGGGATGCCCCTCTAAATCAGGCGGAAGTCCCGCCGGACCCACCATCGGGCGCGGAAAAGACGGAAGTTGGCGGGGCCAGGTCAAAGCAGAGATCTGAGCCGCCTGCGGAAGTAACACCCCAGGACACCCAGGGGGGATGTCCTGCACCACCCACAGGAGAGGGAGGAGAGGCGTGCCGACCTCCGCCCTCGGCTCCGCCGCTGCTGCCCCCCCGCCACCCCCGGGTCGGCCCCGAGCCTCCCTCTCTGCTTCGCTCCGCTGCGTCCGCCGAACCGAGCGGCTCTGCTGCTGTCACTACCCCCCACCTCCAGGCCGCCCCCCCAACCCCCCCCTCAGCCCGCCAGTCTGTCTGCTGGCGCTGCAGACGGCAGCCTGGCCAAGACTTCAAACCTCCTACCCCAGATTTGTGATAACTCCTTATGGTTTCTACCAAAAAAAAAAAAAAAAGAAAAAGAAAGAAAAAGACAGAAAGAAAAAAGGAAAGAAAAAAAAGAAAAAAAAAAGAAAAAAAAATAAAAGAAAAAAAAGGAAAAAGGAAAGAAAAAGAAAAAAATGAAAAGAAAAAAAAGAGAAAGAAAAAAGAAAAAAAAAAGAAAAAATGAAAAAAAGGGAAAGAAACAGGAAAAAATATAAAAAGGAAAAAAGAAAAAAAATGAAAAAAATGAAAAAAATGAAAAAAAGAAAAAAAAAATGAAAAAAGGGAAAGAAACAGGAAAAAATATAAAAAGGAAAAAAGAAAAAGAAAAAAAATGAAAAAAATTTAAAAAATGCAAAAAGAAAGAAAAAATGAAAAAAAATCGAAAAAAAGAAAAAAAAGAAAAAAAAGGAGGGAAAAAGAGACCAAAAGAAAAGAAAAAAAAAAACGGGAAACTGGTTACAAGATACCAAGAGGAGGAATGTTTGAGTGTGGAGCCAACTTTTTTGGAGAGATCCTGGAATGGTTTGGGTTTGCCCTTGCCTGCTGCACCATCGAAAGCCTTGCATTTGCATTGTGTACACTTTTTTATCTTGGGCTCTCGGGCAAAGCAACACCACCAGTGGTACCTTGAGAAATTTGAAGACTACCCAAAGGAGAGAAAAATTCTGATTCCATTTGTGTATTAACAGATGCTTTGAATACCATCAGGTTCTGGTGGTGACGCTGTTTTTGAAATGGTTACGGTTTGGAACAACTAACACTTCACAAGTGTTAGCCAGTTAACATACTCTGTTCACTAGTGACAAAGCCTTGCGCTGCTATTAGTTACTGCTTTTCTTCTTAATGGAACCCCCAGATCTGATGGACATGGTGAACAGGAACAAAAGTGTTTTTGCAACAGCACAGCACCGTTGTGAATACTTAAGGCAAGATGACTGAATTCACATCATGGGAACTACTGTACAGGATTTCTGATGTTTCATTTTCAGCCTATAGAGTGTTTGGGTATTACCCATCTGATCTAGCCATGTCCTGAGGATTGTGCAGTGAGCCCAGTCACCCTTAGTGTATAAATTGGCTGGTGCATTTTGCCTCTTACTTATCTACATTCACAAATGGGGTTGATTTGTCTTGCCTTACTAATTTTCTTCCCCTTGCCCCCATTTCTAGGAGAACTGATGCAGACCAAAGACATCGATTTAATATAGTTGCTGTTAGGTGAGAAATGTTCTTCCTGCTCTCTGCACTCTTGCACAGATATGAACACTATATAGGTAAAATGTAATACTGTTTACACCAATAGCTGTAGTGGTAATTCTCCCAAATAAATGAATTAGTCATCTACCTCTAAAACTTCATAACTATCTCAAATAATATACAACATTTGTTTTTGTGTTCAGCACTATTTTTAGAGATATATTTTTTTTATTAAGGGTGCATTAATAGTGATAGACTGTTCTCCAAGGATTTTTACAGAATTTTCTTACTATGCAGTTTTGAAAAAGTCTTTCTTTTCCTGTTGATAACGGTCCAGTCAATCTTTATATTCAAAGTTTGGAATCTTTTAGTGTTTTCTTACTGTTTCATTAACGTTAGTTCTGACATTGCTATATCTTTTCCTGAAGGAATCCAGAGGGATTTTAAAGACATGGTAGAATCTCAAGTATACAGACTTCTGAGTTTTGGACACATGTATGTCCTTTGAATATTTGTGATATTAAAGAGTATTTTTTTAGAATTGCAGAAAAATCAGTTTTCTGCAGAAGTAGCATCGCGGCGAAGCACCATCCCTAGTGCTTAGTGACTTGTTGATTGATGTAGATTCTAGTTGGCACGCTACCTTACAATCATAATTTGTATGTGATTTTCGCCCTGTTGGTTATTGTAATGTTTGCAGTGTTTGATAGAAAATATATAGAAAGCATTTGGTTGATTGTAAATAAAAAGGGGGAATTGTGGGAAAGGAATTCGCAGGTGGCTTTGCCCTGCTTCCCACGTCCTTGTATTAGAAATAATGAGGAAACAAGCTAGAGACAAGTGCATGGAGAAGCTAGACCAATTATAAGTTGTTATCGGCGCATGCTGTAGTTAGTTGCCTGTATATACTCTGTGAGAACCTGCAATAAAGGAGGACGATTATACTCGCATCGAGGTTGCATCATTACTCCGGTCCGTTTCCCTTTCCAACAACAAAAAGCATTCCTTTTCCAAGCAGCCATTCAGCCTCTGAATTCTCAAGGTCCCCAGAAGCACAGGCCCTTCCCCAGGCTCTCCACAGAGCTAAGACGGCTGCCACCCTCAGGCTGCACACTGTGCCCTGGACGTGCACTGGCCTCCCAGCCTTGTGAAACCAGACAGTTTGCTGTTACACATCTACTGCACTTACTGTTCTGCAGAGCAGGTGCTAAATGCTGTGATCCTGAAATCTCTCAAAGGCTTACAGACCGACAAATCGTGATTATTTTCAGAGAAGTACATATAATCAATCTGTTTAGTGGGCCTGGTTCAAAACCAGTAGGGGTCAATAGAAAGATACCCTTCTGACCACAGTTCACTTATATTGCATTTATCTTTCTACAGCAAAGCAAATCAGGAAAGCAAAAACCGCCATTCACTTTGCTTTATATAGCTTTTTTTCTCTTGAGGGTCGAAGGGTGAAAATCACTCATTTCAGGGGCGCAATGGGGTCAGACTAAGTTTAAGAGAGAAGTGTAATTGTTATGCCTGGCCAGGACCCAGCACACTGCAGGCACGTTGCACCTATCCACATTTAAATGTCCACATATTTTTCTTCAAATCCATACTAATGAATTGGAAAGAAGGGTTAAAAGGGAAATCAAACACGTTTAACCTCTAACCTTCTGATGAGCTGTACTTTAGCTATTGTTTATTTTCATATAAAAAGCCCCGCTCATCCTGCAAGGTGACGTGCTGGCTCTCAGCCTTGCCCCCTGCAGCACGTAGTTTCTCACTGCTGTGCAGAGGAGAGGCTGCTTGGACTTGGGTCTTATCTGCGGTGCCGCCGTGCCTAGAGGTTCAAGAGGGCCAACAGAGGCACTGGGCTAGGGAAGAGGTCTCTTGGCCTGAGAGGTTACAGTGACTGAGGAGAAGGATGGCAACCAAAGTGGAAACTGAGTGAAAAAAAGACTTTTCTGCATTATGCTTCCTAGCACAACCATTCAAAATTTTCATATTTCAACTGCTCCTCAAGCCCATAATAAATTACATTTTAGTGAACTGAAAGCCTTTTGTTTTCTGAAAGGTGTTTTTCTTTTCTATTGTGGTGTCTGGGCTTTAGAGTAAAGTACAATTTAGGTAAAATATATAAAATATTTATATTTTAAGTCCTATTTCTTCCTCTTCTGACCCTTCTCTCTCCCTGGAGCTGCCTGTACCTGACATAAAGGTGCACATCTCTGTCTTAACAAACTAGGGCCATCATTTCTCCCAACCAATCAGGAAATTCTTTGCTGTAATCAATTATACTCAATATCATGCAAAAACATATGTTGTTTCACTGTTTCTCAAAAATATAGTAAGAAGTAATACATTTCTACTTAATAAATCACCAGACCTCCAAATTTTATTTATTTATTTTCAGTGCTGCAGCAAATGCTGCTGCAGTAGCATCCAGCTCTTCTGGGTTTCAAAGCAAGTTGACCTATTGTCTAAGGCAAGTGACAGCTCTTCTTCCTTGCAAACAATAACCAGCAAAAACCTCTTTGAGTGGTCCTGCCACAGGGGAAGGTCAAAGTCCTAAATATGATGGGGAGGAATGGGGAGCAGGCTTACTAGTAGATATAAAAATTGTATTGTATATTCCTGGTCCTTCTGCAACACTTTGTTTGATTCAGAAGCATAACCAAATACGTGCTCTGCATCAGGCTTCCCATTTTGCAATTAGCTTTCATTCTTGGTAAGTGGCCAAGACATTTGTTAGACCCTCACCAACTGGCACATAAAGAAGATCTTTAACCCATGGAAAAAGGCCAGGAAACGGTATCTCACTGATTCCCATGTGCTGGATGTCACCATGCCTGACAGCTTCCTGTAAAAGGATTACCTCCACCCTGTAAGACTCCTTGGAAGCTCAGGTAGATGACCCTCAATGCTGAACCAGATACACCAGATACATCATAAATCACAGGTGATAGAGTAATTTTTAAGTGATGTGAAAACTATCTGCATCCCCAGATAACAAGCACAGTACAGCAAACTATAAATTTCTCCAACCCTTCTTGTCCTCTGCTTCAGTCATTGTCTGGGACAGTCATCTTGAGCTAAAGGACAATTCAACTTTGTGACCTTTTCAATCCCATCTCTTTAACTGAGGCTGCCAATCATAATGCATATACTAATCAGAGCTCTAAGTCACACAAAACCAAAGAAATCAACTTCTAATTATAAATCCTAAGTTTGACTGTGCCTCAGTTTAGACCGCAAGGGACTTTCCCAAATAACAGAAAGTTTTACAGAAACTCTCTTTTGAAAATATGACAAGAAGAGTACAGATTTCCTGGGGACTCCCATTCTGTGCAACAAAGGAAGACTGCCTCTTTAGCAGCATCTCATCTGGCCAGCACTGAAATACCTTTCTATTTAACAGTACCTGCCTGGTGAGAACATTAATGTCCAGCATAAAGATGTGTTGACAGCATTTCATGAAACTTGCTCTATTAATCTAGGCTCTATTCTCAAAGCTTTAAGAACAACTCTGCAATACTTATTTAAAATAATAATAATAATAATATGCTTATTAAGTCCAAGAAAAATTCCTCAAACCTGTTGAATGTCTTTGATGCTGATGGAGGAAATTCTGCTTTATTTTCTGTGTGTAGACAATGTCCAGTATACCCATGCATTTCAGGATGAATTGCTATTTAAAAGAGATTTATTAAAAGTTTTAAACATAGCTCTAGAGTTTTAAACATGGCTGTCTAGTCTCTTTTTATGGACATTAAAAATAAGTCAGTTGTAACAAGGACTATTCTATACTTTGGACTGAGAATAGAGATGAAGGGGAAAGGAAAAATAAATAAAGGAATATCTAAAATGTTTGCTGTTAAGAAGAAATAACTTTCAAATAATGGCAAAGTCTTTTCTTCCTATAAGCACAATGATGTATTTATTACATACCACACATACTTTTATTTATAAATGTTACTTTGCCTTCATTTGACTTGTGAGGCCATAGAGTCATGTACAAGAGAGGAAATTTTGATAGGGCCTTATTTATGAAGTATTACTTTCTCCATTTCTCTCTAAGATTTACTCTGCTTTACTATCAATATCATCCATTTCTTGAAATTCTTATTCAGAATCCAATATTCACCATCAAATTCATTACAGATGTTATTATCAAGTGTCAGCTGAATATGGGAAAGTTTAATGTGTTATTTTGCTATTGATTAATGTAAATGCTTCCTAGAAATCCATGGACTTTAGCATTCAGGATACCAAAGCAGATAAACACTGCTAATAAAGTTCTTGAGACTGATGAGGAAAAACATGAAAAGCTCAGGAAAAGATACAGAAGAGCATATTTGAGTGAGACACAGATCTATGGCTTGTCTTCAGGCAGTATAGTTAAATCTGTGCTGTAGCTTCTGAGAGCCAGAAACAGGAATGGTGTCAGTCAAAAGCATACAAACTAATTGAAAAGAATCGTTATTGCTTCCAAAGCTACATACTAAGTTTTGCTACCTTTACAGTTCATCATTGTAACGATTGGACAAATTATGAATCTGAAAGCAGTTCAGTTCTACAGGGAGAGCACTTGGGAAATCAGAATAAGTACAGCTATAAAACAGCCATCACTACAAGATCAACCTTCTTTGTTATTCAAATCCCATTATTGACAAAATTATCTTTTAGCCGCCCTTGCCACATCTGTAAGTTATCACTGCATCTGCAGAATTTTGCAGCACTGACACTGCAAGCTCAGGACAGATGCGCACAATGCCGATACATCGACTGCGCTCGCAGCGCATGGCCTGTCTGTTTGCATCACCCTGCATGCCTACAGAGCACCGAGGAAAAAGCAGTAATGGAGGAAGCTGTCAGCCCCGATTACTGCCAGAACCCTCAGACAGATGCAATCCCATCCAACATTGCCTAGGGCAATCTGCCTCCAATTGTAGTCAGCTGCACCATGAAAACTGCTACTCATAATTTCAGAGTAAAAAGTTTAAATGATTGAGCATTCTACTTGGAGAGAGAAGGGTTCTAGTACACCATTAATAATGCAATGATTTAGACACTTTATTGTCTTCAGAGATGGGCTTGCTTGAAGAACAGGGGGAGGGAGCTCCCCTTTCATCTGTTTCAGAGTGACATGTCTTTGTTAGGAAGGTGGAGCCCACCCCACCGCTCTTCCCATATGAAGTTATAACCATAATCCTCACAGAGACAGAAAAAGATTGATGTGATGCCAGGAGTTTCACTTTGCAAACATCTGTGCTTTATGAACTGCAATTACACCTCAAAACATTAGGAGGTGTTTTCAGTGAAATAGTGCAAGTTACATAAAACATATCTAGTTAATCAATGTGAAATGACTATTTTAAAAGTTAGCAAAAACTTCCTTGAACTGCCCTAAACTGATAAAGAAGTGATTCAATTTTAAACATCTTTGAGAAACAAACTGAATTTTTATTTCTGAAATACAAGAGAAATGTCTTGATTTCTCAGAAGCTACTCAAAGACTGTTTCCTGATGGCAGAAAAGCAGAGTATGTTCAGCTACAAATCCAACTGATTCGGTAAGACTTCAGTTCATTAAAAAAATTACAGGGAGAATCACTTGTTTTTCCTGTGCCATGTTTGTGGGTGATATGCCTAGGCGAAAATCCAATTCTTTATTTACCATATACAATGCAAGAGCATAAGGCAACTACAATGAATACAAATGGACAGGAAAACAGTATTTGTCTCTAACAAATACTGCATTAAGCTAAAGTAGAAATTGTAGTGCTCAGTATGAATTCTCATTAAGAACCTTTTAAGTTTCTGATCATCGTAGTTAAAAAGTAATTTTTACAACATTTTAAAAAAATTCTGCCAAATCACCCTTTTACTAGCTTACAGCAATCTAGCAACACATTTTTGACTTTTCACAAAATATTGTAATACCTGGGGAAAAGGGTGATTTGGGGAGTTGTAAGTTAGTCATCTAAGAATAACAAAAGATTTTTATTATATTTCTTTGCCTTGCTTTGTTCTTTAAAAATAAAAAATAAAACCAAGACAGAAAAAATATCATCAGGAAAATGGGAAAGGACAAAACCTAAGGATTTGAACGAAAGCCCCGCAGTAGCAATAATTTAGCACTAGCTGCACACAACCACCAGAGCAAATACACATTCATAGAATCATAGAATCACAGAATATCCCAAGTTGGAAGGAACCCATAAGGATCATCAAGTCCAACTCCTCGCACCGCACAGGTCTGCCCAAAGGTTTAGACTATGTGACTAAGTGCACAGTCCAATCGCTTCTTAAATTCAGACAGGCTCGGTGCAGTGACTACTTCACTGGGAAGCCTGTTCCAGTGTGCAACCACCCTCTCAGTGAAGAACCTCCTCCGGATTCCAACTATTAAAACAATAATGAGCAGGTTTTTAGAGAGGTTTTATGCCTATTGAATCTAATCATATGCTTCTGTCATATCCTCATTATACACAGTTAACCCGACAATTTTTTCCAATTTTTCATATTAGGCCGTTCAAGTGTTCATATGTAGCCTAAATCACTAAATTTTAAAGCAAATATTCACTGATTGGTTGATTCAAATAGATCAGGCTTCTTTTTCCTCCCTTGTCTAATTAATAATACTTCATAACCTCCAAGGAGGCAACAGTCGACTCTGAAGAACTTTGTGAGCTCTATATGCTGATTGCATTCTCTGAAAGTGGAGAACACAGTACACATGATCTAAAGAAATGTAAAGTGCTCATTCTTGCTGAAAAGTGTTCCATTTGTGGATTAAATAATCTTTATTTATATGAAGTCATAGATCCTAGCAGCTTAGTCAAGACCAAGGTCCTATCGCATAGCAAATCATGACTGAAATATCACACCCTCTATATTGAGATAGCTGGTGATGGTGGGGAAATGAACCAGACTGTATGGCACTGAGCTGGGGACATGCAGGGAGTCAGCAGCAGAAGCTGGAGCACAACCTCTGGGAACTGGAGCTGGACTCCAATGCCTGGGAAAACACCACAGTTCATTATCACCCCTAAAACTTTGCAACTCTCATGTCTGTAGCGTCTGTTGCCTTCCAGTATCAAATATGCTATTCTAAAGTACAGACCACTGTAAAATGAAGAACATATTCATCTACAGGTAGTTAACAATGAAAAAATAAGCTTTGTTTTCCACCTCACAGAAAGCTGCCACAGACTTTCTGCAAACGTAAGTATCTGCTTTTGTTATCTGTGTTGACATATGACTTGACATACATATTTGGTAAAAATGTAGTCTACTCCCCATGCTTCTGGAAGCCATTTCCATCCCATCTGCCTCATTCTCGAATACTTAAATCTGCTTCATCTTCAGCAACAACAACTCAAAACAAATAGCATACATCCTTTGTTTGTTGATACTGCTGTCAGCCATTTACTACTTCTTACTCCATCTGCCTCCTCCCAGCTGTTCATCCCTATTGCTTCTTTCCAACCTTGGCTTTAACCAGTGGCACTAACAGCATGAAGAACTAATATGCAACCTTCTGCCAAGACATGCTAGGAAAGTCCGGGTGACAGAAGCACTACACGATGGGCAAGGATCAAGTCAGTGGCTTGCAGAAATAAGCTGAACATATATAAGCCTGTGTGCCCAGACAGGATGCATCCAAGACTGTTGATGTATTTCTCACTAGCATAACAAGGCAGATGTCTACCACTTTTGAACAGCTGTGGGAATATATCCTCAATAGAAGGCAGAAGAAAGATGTGAAAACTACAGGTGCTTCAGCTTAACCTTGCATCTTTAAAAAAATTACAGAGCAAACCCTCACAGAAGCTGCTGCCAGGCTTACAAAGGACAAGACCATGAGGAGGAACTGTATGGATTTACCAAGAGGAAACTGTTCTTGACCAACCCAAACTGCTAGGAAATATCTGGCTCTGTAGAAGAAAAGAGAGCAGTGGGTGTCATTTTGCTTCTTATTGGCAAGGCCTCTGACAAGGTCTCACAAAAGTTCCCTGTAGGCCATGTAAAAAATGGACTGGACAGATGGACTACAGGGTGGGGTGAAAATTGGCAGGACTATGAGGCTCAAGCAATGGTGGTCATTGGTTAAAATCTTGTTGTTGTTGTTGTTGTTTTGTTTTGTTTTGTTTTTATTTGTTTTTTTTGTTTGTTTGTTTGTTTTTTCTCTGTTCAGAAGTGGAGTTTCTCTGGGGATAGTACTAGGGATGATACTGCCTAATGTTGTAATCTAAAACTCCAGTGATGGGCTGGGAGACACGCTCAGCAAATTTACGGCAGCTCAAAAAGCTGCACGAATGGGCTGACAGGGACCTGACAAAGCTCAGCATGGACAAATGAGAAGTCCTGCACACCGGGAATAGAACATCCCATGTACCAGTAGAAGCCAGGGGGCTCTGCACAAAAGGCCCTGGGGGAAGGCTGGCAGCGTGATGAGCAGGAGCCAGAGGAGCCAACCCTTGCCATTGCTTCCATATTTATTTGGTTTCTACAACCATCAACCTTCTATTTCACAATTACAGGTTCATCCTGAAGATTCCTTAAGAAAAAAAAAAAAAAAAAAAAGAAGAAAAAAAAAAAACATTAAAAGGAGCAGATGGTTTGACTGGGGTTGTAAATAAATGTATTATCTAAATACAAGTGGTTGATTTAGGATAAAGAAAAAAATCTCTGAACAGTCACAATGCTGAAGTTTCCTGTACTAAAAAGGTATTATTTAGATCAAAAAGAGAAAGATTGCTTAACTTACTTTAAACACAAGTCAGTTGGGAACAATGCAATTAAATGACACTAAAAACAATATGTAATTCAACTCCCAATGGAAAAAAAAAGTGTCCCAAGAGCCCGTAAGGAGGTCAAGCATTTTCATGATTTTATAGATACACATGCATATAGGTGAGCAGTGGTAGGACAGATAAAGGGCTTCTAGACTAATGTTTCTTCATCTGTGATTCACAGAAAATATCAGAAAAGGCTATACGAAACAATGGTAAGAAAAACAGACACATCTGTCCACAATTAAATGTGGGAAAAACTTTAAATACCTATGCATCATAATTATAAGTATCATCCAGTTGTGAATTAAAAGCAATTCAGCAAGGGCACATTAGTTAGTTCATTCCTCTTTTTCCAAATGGATTTATGTGCTTTTTAAGGCAAATGTAGACCACCAAAGGGAGCTGGGCTGATAAAGGTAGAGCTTAAAAAGCAGTTAAAATGTTTGTACACTACAAAAAGATAAGAAATCCGTATCCCCTTCCTGAATGGGAATTTAGTCACTAAAGGGAATAGAGTCTCTGGAGGAAATTGAAGATCAGCTTGGAAAAAAAAATGGAATCTGCACATCACTGCAGTTAGTCAAGGCTCAACTGATGCTTAAGAAGGCAACAAATAGATGAAACTACCTTGACCACATGCAAAACAGCTTCAAAGACGGGTCCTACATTCCAACAGCAGAGAAAGTTAATTTCAACAGGAACTGACCATCCAGAGTTGTTGAGAGCTTTGGAAATTTGACATTTAGCTCATCCAGAACACTAAAAAGCCTTATTTTGGTACTTATATGTAATTAGGACTTTTAAAAGTGTGTCCAGGAGACACTGGCCAGGGAGCGATAAAACATACCAATATGAGAAGATCAGAGAAAAAAAAATAACACTCTGCAAAAGCGAGAATGAACTGGAAGGATCACTCTGTCTTCAGCTCTGTAACGGAAAATGCACATTTCCTTCATTTGTTATATGGCTTCAAAATTTTGGCATTAAGACTTGAAAGGAGCCAAAAAAAATCCAAGTCGATGATTAAAGTGACCTACTTGATATAATTTACTCAAAGCCAAATTGTGCATGCAATGTGCTTCTTAATTGATACATTTACATGCATCTATTTTTGATAGATGAAAAGAGTTGAAGAAAATTAATGACTCCAGACAACCTCACTTGATGCATTAGAAGCTTCAGTGCTACTTTAATATTTACTGGGAATAAATAAAAGAAGAATTGTTTCTGTTTCATAGTCCTAGGGATAGAACTATTAATACTCAGACCATTCTAGAGGAACAGATGAGTAATTTTGCAATAGGCCATTATCAATAATGGATCTTCATCGTTTCAGGAAAAATCCCTAGGCTTTGGACATTACTGCTTATATAAATACTTATTCAGAAATAAATAGGTTTTACATATCCCTACAGTGTCAATCTAAATATAACTTTGATTGACATAGATACTTAAGCAAATTATACTCAGTACAGCAGAAAACTACAATTACTCAGTTTTATTTGCTAATCACCCTATATTTATTGAAGTGGCTAGAAAGATTGCATCACATGATCTCTTGCCTTTGTGAAAGGTATTTTGACACATTGACTTCTTCATTTATTTTTATTGCATATCACCAGGCTGACCACTTTGTTCACAGAAGATTAACAAGTCAATTTATTTTTTTTCCTCCTGTGTGCGTGTTTATTTATTATTAACAGAGCTGTAGGAGATGCTTTCACCATCCCCAGGGGCTCTGAGAAAGGGGCTTGTAGAAGGCTGTGGGGCTCCCCCACACCATAGAGCTCTGCCTGGCCCCCTTCTGCTCCAGGGCAGTATTTGAGCTGAGGCTCCTGCCCTCTGGACCAAACCAATGCACTGCTGTGGCTGCAGCAGCCCTTTATAGGTCCAGGGGACTTCTCAAAGAAGCTGCTGTGTGACTACTTTTAAGTGCCAGTCACTGAGCAATACAGGCTGCAAGTAGCCTTGTCCCCATCAGCAAGATTGTTCATATCAGCTTGCCAGCATCAATATTGGATCACCTAACAAGGGCCAAGGTTTCTTTGCTCTTAAGAAATCCTTTAATTTTTCACATCTTAAAACAAACAAACAAACAAACAAACAAAAAACAAAACAAAACAACAACAACAACAACAACAAAAAACGCATTCCCTTTCGTATCACCACCAGTTCTGCCCACCTGTTCATAATCTGGAGGCCAGGAAAAGAGCTGGTGCCTGCCTATACAGGCTGCTTCGTTTTCATTTACAACACAGGTATGCTGAAAAGTTTTCTTGTCTCCTACCATCGATGAAGGAAAAAAAAAAACGTTCAGCAGCATAACAATAGATAATGAATATAGCTTGTTCTTAACATAGTTATTTTCCCTGCAGTAAAATACCTCATTCTCTGAGCTGGGATCAATCTTCTTGGTTTACTGACTTTAAGGCACTTCGAGCACCTGTGCTTACTCATGGTGTATATAAGTAGGAAATGAAATTCACTGGTCTGAACTCTAAAAGAGTTAGACAAAAAGTGGGTATATAGCAAAGATTTATAAGGAGGACCATGCAGTCATGATAATTTTATTACCTCTATTAGTCACACATCTCCTTGTTTTATTCCTACAAATTCTGTGGGATATTTCACTTTCCAAAGACACAAAAGAACAAGAGCAGAAAACAGATTTTGTTCTAGGCACAGGGTGACCTTTTCAAAGAGGGAAAATGTATGTCCTCAAATCCAAGTTGTCCAGTCTTTCTGAAATTCCACTTTTAAGTCAGCTCACAGAACAAATCATGTCTTGTGGTAAAACAGGAAGTCTGACACATGACTGCAGTCTTAAATTTCATGGAAAATAGCAAAGCACACTCATGGCCTTGGGTATCTTCAGCTTAGAGCAAATACCTTTTGTTGCAGGACTAAGACTTTCCCAGAAGAAAAATCTCACAGGTGCATTTCCATTATCAGATAAGTGGAGTGGTTTTGAAACATATGGAAAAAAAATTATTGATATATTCAGATATATATATATATATATATATATATATATTTTTTTGCAACAATACCAAAAATGTAAAGCCTTCTACTCTTTTCTTGGTAGAAGGAGCTTTCTTTTTATCCTTCCATTCATCAGCCAGTTTGTATTCCTAAAATATCATCGTAATACCAACATGTTGCAGAATCATTAAACAACCAGTAATTTCCTCTCATTTAGGCTAGTCATTTGAGAGAAGCCTCAGAAGTGAGGGAAAAAAAAAAAAAAAAAAAAAAAAAAAAAATATTTTTTCCTCATTAAGTTGCCCAGAAAGCTAAATGTGACTGTTAATAAGGAGCCAGATATCATACTTCTAGGTCACTGGAAATTTCACCCAATTGACAAGCCCACTGGAAGCTGTGAACTAAGAGCCCAGGTGCAGAAGTGTTACTTCACTTGGAGAGAGACATTTCTGTATGGCATCAACCTGCTTCTCATCCAGTTGTACCCTTGTGTGATAGTTTTGTCCTGCTGCTAGAAATGTAAGTTTCTATTTGGCTTTATTATTTTTTCACCACATTGCTCAGTTCTGCCAATTTTTGAAGTTAAGAGAAAAATATAGTAATTCAGGGATGAAGAAGAAAAAACTAAGCAACTATTTCCAAGAGATCAATATTTGGCCATTTGTTGCAAAACTCTTTTTTTTTTTTTTTTTTTTTTTTTTTTTATCAATAGTATTTTATGTTTTCATCAAGTGCAAAAGTTCAACCCGTGATGCTCTATGAAAAAGAGAGCAGGTGGCCTTCTCTGGACTTCAGTATTGGATACAAGCAAATGTAAAGGGAAAATAAAAACCAGCTTGTATATTGCTTCCAGATAAGGGAAAAAAGAGGAGAATTAGAGACCATGTCTTTTGGAAGCTGCACTTCTAAATCTGCAAGTTGTTTACTAGTTGTGAAAGAAAAATTAAACAGGGAACAGGGATGGGGTGTCAAACAGCCATGTAGGATGTACCCAGTTCTTGTACCAGGACAGTCTGAATGCAGACAGTGGAGATGGAAAAGCAAGAAACAGTTTGCCTGTCTTTTGCTTATAAATTAAGTTGGTACCGTCAGGTTAATGCTTCAATACAAGGTGGGAAAATCTAAGAATGGACAGTGGCCTTCCCATTGCTAGCAATCTTGCCTAATATTTGAGCTTAAAAGGTAACTATCTAGCAAAAACAGCATTTCTGTCTTTTTCTGCATCTGTCCTCCTGGCCAGGATTGACAACTTTGACATTTCCCACTGGAGGAGCTGGCACCAAATTCCAGGAGAGGTTTCAATACAGCTCCTGAGCAATCACAGCAGGCACCAACGGCACACGTGTCCCCAGCTTAGCAGCTGTTCCCCTTGTATTATGCTTTAACTAAATATCGCTGTTTCCTCACTGCACAAAGTCACTGCTAGAAAGCTTATAAGAGCTCCAGAAATGGATGGTGAAAGACACTGGCAAATTTTTTATACATTACACCAGCGTTTGTTTCCTGCTATGCCCGTAGGAATAAACAACCAGATTGAGATTCCATCAGCATGGAGCATCTTCGTGCCTTACTAGAGAATGTGCTTCAGCAAAGGAAAACTTGAGACCAAAGGGAATGAGACAGTAAATTGCAAACATCAAAAGGGGGCAAAAAAAAAGAATGGCTAACACCTTCATTAGTTGGAGGTTAAAAAAAATAAAAATAAAAATAAAAAAGAACACTGCAAACCTAACTAAATTAAGGGAAAGGACAGAGAGAACAAAGGACAGAGAGAACAAAGGACAGAGAGAACAAAGGACAAACTTTGCTATCCAGCAAGCTAATAAATTGCTGAGGCGATCTTCCACTCAGGAAAGACAGAAGAAAGATCTGCTTTCATTGCTTGGACACCTTATCACTGGCCCCCATCAAGTGTTCATTCCTACTGGCACATAAAAAAATAAAGACAATACTCGCCCTACATCCTATTATATGGTTTTATTAGAAGTAATATAAGATTAACAGAACATTTCTTATTGTAGAATCATAAAGGTTGGAAAAGACCTCCAAGATCATCTGGTCCAACCATCTCCTTACCACCACTATCACCCACTAAACCATGTCCCTAAGCACCACGTCCAACCTTTCCTTAAACACCCCCAGGGATGGTGACTCCACCACCTCTCTGGGCAACCCGTCCCAATGCCTGACTGCTCTTTCTGAGAAGAAATGTCTCCTCATTTCCAACCTAAACCTCCCCTGGCACAACTTGAGGGTATTTCCTCTAGTCCTATCGCTAGTCTTATCAGACTGTTGTAAAGGATAACACACATAACAAGTGGGTTGCTTGTCTCGTGGCTTACAATCGTTTATGGAAGTCACTGTATTTTTGTCTCCTAGAAAGATGTACATGTGGGTATTTAATTCTTTCAAGTCATCAAACACAGTCACAAAGTCAAACTTCCATCTGCATGAGACAATTCTATGGAATTTGCTCTGATCTTTTTTCCTTCAGCACAAAATTAGCTAAAGTGACCTTAACTGGGCAGATGGCAATCCCTTTGTGTAGAAAAAAAACCTGTACATAAAGGAAACAGCTTAATATTTACTAGGACTCTCAAGAAGCGAAAAATGACCTTTCTTAATTAAATGTCATGAAATGAAGGATAATACTGGGATAGAACATGGGTTTGAATAAAGTTAAGACTCGTGTCTGTGGTACACTTAAATATTCTGTGCTCAATTTTGTCTTAAGACTGGTGAAAAATTAGGAATTGCTTTTTTGAGATAAATGGAATTACTTTGCTTCGTATCAGAAAAGGTGGTGCAAAACTAAACTCTCTGATCTGAGAAGTGCTGGGATAAGAACATTTAAAGAATTCATAAAGTTCCATGGAAAAAAAGGAAGTATTTTCACAGACTTGTACTTAGAAGGAGGTGCAGCTCTATATTAACTTTCACTCAAGAATGCTTCATTATCCAAGATTATAAATTCATTTGGCATAATGGAAGGACAGGATAAATTATTCAAAAAAGGATGTAAATAGTTTATATGACATCAGTAAATTCTCAAGGACAGGGGGATTTGAAATATTTAGAGGCACAAGATTAGTTACCTATCTGGTATGAATTCATACATAGATATTCTGATCTGAAGTATGATTATGCTTTTAAAAATATAACCAGAACAAAATGTTACAGTCTGCTTATTTCATCATCTTAATCAAAGCTTTAACACAGAATATACATAAGATAATATACATTTCAATGGTTATTTCTTCTGCTGATAATTCATGTGATTTCATTGGTTTCAGCCACACTAGAATAATTTTAATATTTATACCAGACTTCCCCCTCTTAAATGTGTGGTTTTGTTGCAAATGAGAAAAGATACAGTATGAGCATAAATGGTTTTGAATACAGAATATAAGTTTTGAAAATTCAGAGGATGTTCAGGACATGGAAAGGAACCAAAAAAATTTTCAGGCAAAGACTTCCTTTAAACCTTGACAATGTAATATGTTTAATTACCTCATTGTTTTAATTAAGCATTGTGTAGCAAGGGTACAATACAATAAAAAGCAGATGAAAGGACTGCTAATAAATCTCATTTAATATAGTAGTTAATCACATATGTGAGAAGAGAGATAAGATGAGATTCAGTCCTACTCTTAGACCAAGCAGATGCTCAAGTGCTGTTCCAGAAGAGAGATAAGATGAGATTCAGTCCTACTCTTAGACCAAGCAGATGCTCAAGTGCTGTTCCAGAATAACCATGACTCAAAAAACCTGGTTAGCCTGGAACAGCTGTCCTTGCTTTCACTCACTTTTAGCAGACCCAACACTTGTTCTCACCAGGTGCTTGGTGCCAAGTTAAAAACATGCATGAATTTTGTAGTACAAAACATAATGATGGAGAGTATGGGAAGACAAAATCAGTACTTTCAGCTGAGGGTTTTGCTCTCATATCTATGAGACTGAACATGAAGCCAAAAAATCATGTCGGTTTTCTTGTGACTTTAATGAGTGGGCCTTTATAGGGTATGAACGCAGCAGGGATGCAGGTACTGTGTAAATGAGTGATCTCCTAATGTGTAAGGTGCATGTCTTCGTGCCTGTGAAACTGAAACTGTCTTCTGCTTACAGATGTTCTAATATACCTAAGTAACTATAGAATCATAGCATATCCCAAAGTTGGAAGGGACCCATAAGGATCATCAAGTCCAACTCCTGGCTCCACACAGGTCTACCCAACTATATACAGATACGTCATCTTGACCTATAATTCCTTCTCCCTCCTTTATTCTTGCAATCAGTGTTTTTAAGCATATATTGAGTACTAACTGTTTCTTAACTCTACAGAAACTCAGGAAAGTGGGATTACATCAAAGTAATCACAATGTGTCAATTCCAAGCAACTACTTTCACCTGCACTAAGACTGGAACTACAGAACTTATTTACAACTCCAAAACTATCTTAACTTGAAGGATGAGACACTGCTGGTGGGCTCTCTTTTAGGAGATGTGTGTCATTTTGGATATCCACACTCAGGAAACAAGTTCACATTGGAATGCCTGCTAAGAAGGGCTAAACATTAGAGTTTTCTGTAAGATTACGGAGAGTTTTCCTTAAGACTTATCTATACTTTTTAGTCTTTTCCATTTAATTTATGCTGATAAATCAAATAGATATAGGACAAAGTTTAAAAAAGAGAGTAAAATACCCCTAAAATTTCAGTCATTGCTGTTTCACAGGCGTAAGCACTTGATTTTATCATTTATGGACTGCGTGGAATGATCTGCATTTATGTACTTAACCAACCAGCAGCACTCAGCCTCAGCACAGCTGTGGAATAGCTCAAAGGAGAAGGAGAGAATAGAAGGAGAATAGAACACTATTCTATTTGAAACATACCTTGATCATGGTGCATAGTTCAGACTAGTCAAATCTGACAAAATTAAATCTTGAAATGTTATTATTGCTACATTAAGTGATTTATTCGAGCAGGACTTCCATAGTCATGACATAAATTCTAAGGCAAAATCACTTTACATTATTTGCTGTGAAAAATGTTGATTATTTTCCCAAAGATTATATTTTATTTTTTACAGAATTTCTGTTCAACACAGAACACTGTTTTAAATTGGTTCAATACTCTTAATTAATGTTTGTTTCTGTTGTGGTTTAACCCGGCTGGCAGCTAAACACCACACAGCCGTTTGCTCATCCTCCCCCCTCCCTCTCTGGGATGGGGGAGAGAAATGGGAAAGTGAAGTCTGTGAGCTGAGATAAAGACAGTTTATTAAGACAGTAAAATAACAATAACAATAAAAATAACAATAATAATAATAGTACTAATAATAATAATGTGTACGAAACATGTGATGCACAATGCAATTGCTCACCACCTGCTGACTGATGCCCAGCCTATCCCTGAGCAGCTGCCCCCCCACCCCAGCCCCCCCCATATTAATTGTTCAGCATGACCCCAGATGGTACGGAATACCCCTTTGGCCAGGTGGGGTCAGCTGTCCTGGGTCTGTCCCCTCCCAGCTCCTGCTGCACCCCCAGCCTGCCCGCTGGCAGGACGCAGCGAGGAGCTGAAAAGTCCTTGGCTTGGTGTAAGCACTGCTCTGCAACAATTAAAACATCAGTGTGGCATCAGCATTCTTCTCATCCTAATCCAAAACATAGCACCCTACCAGCTACTAGGAGGAACAATAACTCTGTCCTAACTGAAACCAGGCCAGTTTCCATGAAATTCTAGTGTAATTACATGAATAATAATCTGTCAGCAAAAGTTTGAGAAAGGTTCACAGACTGTCTGCTTTCACCATATTTAACACAGTCACTCTGCCAGAAGAAACCAGGGTGAGATCAGAGCTGAAACTCGGACTCTTGGCTCTTCTTTTGATAGAGAGAACATTCCTATCAATATAGTAAAATATCAAAAGAGAACAGTTTATTCCATCCATTTTCAGTAGCAGGATGTACCCCTAGTCCTAATGCCCCTGAAACGGACAGAAGGAGCAACTTCCACTAGGCTCAGAGCCACTGAGAGCTTCTAGGCTTGCTTGAAGTGCTGAAACCAGAAGAAAATCAGCCTGACAGACTTTGAGTGTATCCCTGCAGAGGGGAAGGGCTGGCCCTGTGGTGCACGAAACTCCCTCAAGAAAGCAAAGATTAGTTCTTGCATTTTCACAGAAAAGAAACAAAAAGCTGGTGGGGAAGCTAGTTCTTTGCTGTAAAAACTCCTCAAAAGATAGGTTCTATACTTGAATCCCTACTTAATGATCCATCCAAACATGGGTCAAAAGATGGGAGTTGGGATCTTCTGTGGGTAATGATTTACAACTGATACCTACCTGTAGTGTCCAATACTTGGGGCAAATGTTACTCAATTTATAAACTTAACAGCCGTCAGAGTTGACTAGAACAAGCTAAGTCATTGTTATCCTCATTTACTTTGCTTAATTCCCTGAGTAGTTTTACTATTTTTATTAGAGCTGTTCATGGAACAAGCTACCATCCCAACAAGTGTAACAGTGACAAGGTCTGACCCACTGAAAACCCACAGCAAATGCTCTATTAAATTAAGTAGAATAGGGACTACGGTCATCCCTGGTCAGAAAAATGTTCTGGACCTACAGAGGCTGGACAGGGGACAAGAGGGGACAAGGACAGTCTACTAGCTTGCATTAAAATAATATACTACATTCATACTCAAGCACGTTCATGGAGCTGTGGTCTGAAACCTTCCATCCACTACCCTGGGATAGATATTTTAATTCCAGCTTGTTCTTGGTGTAGTCCAACCACTAACTGAGCCTTGCAACTCAGCCAAAGAGCTGAGCTATGTGCTATGAGCATGAGCTCTGGGCTATGTGCTTCTCTGGCATGAACTGGTGCAGCTCCAATGACTTCGGCTACTGAAGAACTATACTAATTTGTACCAGCTGAAGCTGACCTTTTAATTTTGAGATCAGTTTAGTCTGCATCAGTGAATAGGTTATCTCTAATTAAAATCACTGCTGCACTCTGAAATTACTCAATATAAACTGATGGTTGACTAAGACTAATGAAAAATTTGTCTAACTAGTGGCTTGCACAAAGTTGAACTTTCCAGTGTTAATCTTGGTAAACTGAGAGGTAGTAAAATGTGCCATGTTAGTAAAGGATAATTTGTGTCAGAGTTGCTGGTGAAGGGATTAAGAACAATTGTTTAAATGAGATGCTGAACACTACATTCATGTTATGGACCCTCATCTCAGGTGTGAGTGGGAACTCATAGGGCACCTTTCCACTGATGCAGTTTCCACTGCAGATCACAGGGAGCAGATCACAGGGAGCAGCACGGGCACACACAGAGCCACAGCCCCGGCCGCTCCCATGGATGGGTGCGTAAACAGGCGACCCTGTGCTCAAGGAGGGGGTGCTTCGACCCCCCACCCACCCCCACATCTGTGAGAAGGGGTGGGCAGGTAGCATGCACAAATGGGGCTGGTTACAGGAGGGTGTTGAGGAATGCATAGCTGTTTATTAAACCACAATATTCTATAAACTGCATGTTGCGCAGGATGGCATCCAGGCAGGCTTTGAATATCTCCAGAGCAGGAGACTCCACAACCTCTCTGGGCAACCTGTCCCAGTGCTCTCTCACCTTCCCAGTAAATAAGTGCCCCCTCATATTGAGCCGGAACCTCCTGTGCTTCAGTCTGTGCCCGCTGCCTCTCATCCTGTTGATGGGCACAAGTGAAAAGAGACCGGCTCCAACCTAGGGTATCAGCCACTCCTCTGAGCACAACCCTCTGAGCTGTGCCACCCAGCCAACAGCAGCAGGCAACACATAGCCTCTTGCATTGTTGTTATTGATCCTGAATATTTAGATCACCGATTATGCATTATGTGCCACTATTAAGTCACTAGACCACATTGATCCTGATCTGATGTGACCAGTGGGCAGCTTTTAGCCATGACACAGCACTGCAGCCTGACATGGCACCAGGTCCATGCAACCCGGGGTGTCCCCATGCAGCTCGCCCTGGGGCAGTTCCCACACCATGCACCAGTAAACAGAGGCACCAACACATGGACAGGAGGATGTATCTCAGGCAAAGCTTCAGCAGGAGGTGATGGTTTATAATATTTGTAGTAAGCTGCAGCCTAGAGGCCTCCTGGGCTACCAGGTAGCATGGTGGACAGGTGGTACACACTATTCCCTTCCCTTTCTCCATCCCATTACAGACTGTATCTGACCCTGCAACACTACAACTGTGTGAAGCTCTGGCATTGTGGTTTTTGCATTCACATCTGCTGCCACCATTCCAGAATGTGAAAGTTTCTAAACCAAATGAAGTATCCCTACAACAATGTGAGAAATAGTGCCTTTTGTAAAGGTCTTCAGCAGAATACCAGGCTAGAGATACAAGATAAGGATTTTTAAGGAACAGGATATGCAGTATTTTATTGCAACTTCAGTGCCCTAGAAGTCATTTTGAAGTCTACTTCTAAGAGATCAAAATTTCCCTGCCAATCTGAGAAGTTTAAGAGTCTCTCATACAACTTACTGAGGGTCATCAGCTATGATTTAATGCTTTGCTGATACTGCTGTTACAAACATAATAAAATAAGAACAAAAACAGTTTGATTGAGAAAATATGGCCAACTCTCCTAACTAGCAAGGTCCAATAGAATAGCAGAGCTGTTTTTAGGAACCACATTGAGACAAGAGTGACCTCCCTGACTAAAGTTTTACTTCATCAGTAAGCCATCAGGCAGGGTACCAGCATTCCTAAGTGCACATCAACCACTTGATTTATTTGTGATTTTTTCCTAAACTGAAAATTCAGGACCCTGCAATCATTTAGTCTGGTCCACAGCATATGCCTGAAGCAAATGTGGATGAAAAGTGTGGCCTTCTAAGTACAAACTCAACACCACTTCCATGGTGCCTGTCCTTTGGTACACCTTTTGAAAGCCTCCATTGCAAGATATTTATCCCAGAAAGTTTAGTCTTGGACTTCTTAACTGCTCATTTTTCACTCTGTTTAAAAGGTAGTATCACAGCATTACAGAACACCGCAAAATCAGTCTAAGTATCACTGACTGTCCAACTACAGACTTTGAGGAAATTCATGGAAGTTCATGGATTATCTGTAAAAGACTTGGGGATGTAGATTTAAATGGGAAGTGGTCATCTAGTACTTCCTTTAGAAAAGGCTTCACAGATTAATGTGAATAAAACTTGAACTGGGAGGGATAGAAAGCACAGGCATTAGAAGCAAGATTTATTGGCTACTTATAAAACTGTGTTCAGTTTTCACATAGTACAATCACAGAAAGTGGCTTTTCTATGCACCTGCATGGATATACCTATACTCAGCCCGCTGTGTCCAGACATCTACATCCCTCACTTGAATAATTACTTCACACCTACGTCAGGTTAAGGAGAGTGCAGTACAAAGGCATAAAGCTGGGAATTACATCTAGACATGAGAAGCCTGAAACCAGTCTTCAGCTGTTAAGGGATCCATTCCCCTTTCCTTTGCAATGTTTCATTCAAATGCAAAGTGGTTTCATGGAAGCTACTTGTCTCCTCCATTCCCCTTGCCACCACACTGAGCATATAAAGGGGGACGTGCTCACCTTATGCTGTTGACAACACAACTGCATGTACCTCTGGCTCTCACTTCATTAACTGCCCCAGCACTCAGCCTCAGGAGGTTTGAGGAATGGCAGGAACACTACAATGAAATCTCCAATGCATGATCCAAGTCCAGCAGAAAGGACTGTAACTACATCTGCCGAAGTTTTACTCTTCTGAGAAACCTTAGTTTACACTTTCCCTCTTGGTAAGAAAAGGAGACGGCAAATTTATACAGTTATATAAACAGCAGTTTTATTGTATAAAACTGCTTATTCTCTTAATCACAGAAAAATTTAATAGCTGTAAACCACCTCTACCTGAGATTATACATTAAATGAAGGAGCAGAGAGATCCCTGAATAACCTCAAGATCCTTTCCTGTTTTTTTAAGTTATATGGTTTTGTGTGGCATTTATTCTACTCCACATAAAAAATGTCCTTACTGGGTCCCAGCAGCGGTTCCTTCAAATAATCCCATTACTGTTTCCAAGGAATTTCAGCCTATAAAGAATAGAAAGTAATAACTTATAGCCTATCAAAATTTAAAGCTTATAATGCACCAATTAGTTATCTAAAGATTGAACACTAGACGACTGCATGTGACACTACAGATTAAGATCCTAATTTTCCGTGTTTACTCCCACCCCTAACTTTTTCTACTTACCCTAATCCTTTTTCTGCTCATGAAAAAACAGTCATTGATCGTGCCCTTCTATTGATCTGTTGAAAACTTATAAGAATGAGCGCGTGTTGCTTTTTCATGAATGGCTGATCTTAAACAATTAAGAAAAGCTTGTGTCAGGGTAATGCTTTTATAACACTGGGATGGTATTATTAATAAAAGTTTTGTCTCTCTTTTTTCCTTTTTTTTTTTTTTTTTTTTGTACACTAGAGAGTAATTTCTGAAAAAGTGTCTTTGTTTTCTTCGTTAGTTTAATGAATGTGCCAGAGCAGCTTGTATTACTTGCATTCAAACTTGCATACTGCAGAACAGATGGGTATTGTGAACTGTTGTGATGGCAGAGGAGTAGATTTTAAATAATACATGGAGAATTTTTCTACCTCATTAAATTTCCAATTTCCTTAAGAAACATCTTTAAAATAAATGCAAAAGATTCTCAGTGGAAGCTGTTCTTATTTTGTGTAATTAGATGCCTTTAGATGTTATGCTGAGAAATATTGGTATCAGAACAAAGGGATAAACAAAGCTTTAACTCTGATCTACAGATTTTGTGCACACAGCTGTTCAGTGAGTGCACACAGTTCCTGCTACTTCTTCAAAACCAGGAAAGTCAAACATTGAAATCTGAGGAAACAAAAAAGGAAAGTGCTAAAAATACCATCCCTTCCTCCTCCCATATTTCTAGAGTACTTACAAAGGTTTCCTCATTGCTTCCCCCAGGTAGTTCCCTCCATGTTTTTTTGCTACTCCCTTTTATATTCTTATTTTTTCCTATTCAACTTCTCAACTCTTTTTTCATTTCATACTGTATGTCCCATTTAGTAGTCAGAAACTCTCTCCTTTTTGCATATTTTCTGAATTCTATTAAGAGATAAATCACTGAGCATAGCGATGTCTTTGCCAGTTTCACTCAGACTGCACAAACAGTAGATTATTTGGCACGCTTTTGAATAGAGAAAGAAAAAAGCCAAAGCCAATTAGGAAAAAAAGGCAATTCAAATTTTCACTTAGAATACTTATGTTCTATTAGATGTATAATAAGATGAGGCAGTTTGAGTCCCACACTTTTGCTGAGATTCAAAGCAAAGTTTAGATTTACACGAGTCATAATAATGAAGAAGAGATGCCAGTTGTCAGCATTTATTTTCCTTTTGAATAAGCTGAACTCAGATGCAATTTAAATAAGATGAGCCAGAACAGTCGATCAGCACATAAGGAATGTGGCCCAATATACAAAGCAAACATGTTTTGAGTCTTGGCATTGAGAATACTTTTATTTATTAAGACATTTACTAGAAGAAAAAAAAAAAAAAAAAAAAATGAAGGCTTACAGAATGCAAAAGACCCACCAGGATGATTCACTCCATCACAGGCAGGATAAAATGTGAGGGGAGCAAAACCACCTGGAAATATCCAGTCCTTTATAAGAACAAGACGAAAGTTCTCCCTTTCTTGCCATAGCTTCCATTATGGTATATCTGCACTGGAGATAACAGCTTAAAAAAAAAAAAAAAAAAAAAAAAAAAGTGATGATCTGTTTTGAGAGTTCTTTTTGGAGACAAGACTTAGCTTTTGGCAGTTTAAGGTATTGCTCTCAGGTATCGGCCCCCAGCAATTCCTTTCCTCTTATAAATGGCAGCTCGTACCTTGATTTCAGCTGACCATTTGCACACTGATGAGGCACAGACCCATCACATTGAAGGTGATCTCTATTCCCTGCAAAGCTCATAAGTTTCAGCAAATGCAAATGGGTCTTACCCATCCTCTGACCCTTTAGTTTCTGAGTCTAGTGTTAGACTCCATAATTGTCATGCATCAACTACACCAACATGGCACAGCATAGTCCTTCCTTGATCAGCAGACCCCCGTATGCAGATTTCTGACATCATTAGCTCATGCTCTGGACTAGCAATCCCCACAGCTTCCCATTTCATTCCAGAAATGAGCTGTCAAATCTCCGTTCACACTAAAGGCACTCACAACCTCTTTCCACAGAAAACAAAGCTGTGCACTGCTCTTATCCACTAGCTAAACAATTCAAAACCAGAGAGTCCCTTTCTTAAGGATTTTAGGATTAAATAATAATAATAATAATAATAATAATAAATAATCAATCCTAGGACCATTAAGAGCTGCTCAAGACTTCCTAATTTGCATAAGATACACTTGATACATCGTGGTTCAGAACTCAATCACAGAATCATCTAGGTTGGAAAAGATGTCCAAGATCCAACCTCTGACCTAACACTAACAATTCTGCACTGGAATACTGTGGACATAATTGATCATTAAAGGAGAAATACTGGGAGGAAACAGACTTTCAAAATTATAACTCATCCCTGATCTCTTATTGGGGCAGCCACATACTGTCCTCCCTTACTTGTCCAGGAATTACTCTGAGCACCGAGCATTAGTCCTGAGGATCAGACGTTTCTGTTTGGTCAATCAAGTTCTTTGATGATTGTCTTAGTGCTAATTGGACTATACAGTATTAATTTCACTAGTTACAATTTGTTAGGGCACCTACAGCCTTGGATGGTTTTTTTTAATTTTTTTATTTTTGTAGGGAATTTAAGCCCCACTGAGTTCCCCTTATACGAGCAGCCTATGAAGACAATGCAGACATAGCACTCTGCCCTTGTTCTCAGTCAGACACAAAATGACTAAATTAAGCAAGGAACCCCATGGACTTTGATATGGCATGGGTATCGAGTACAAGGCCACTGATGCTCTGTGACATACCAAACGTTGGAGGAATATAGGAGAATAACTGAGATGCAAACCACAGCAGAGCTGGGACAGGGCAAGGTTCCACACCTCCGCAGACCTCTATGAAGTCTATGCTCTGTTTTACTTTCTGCATTGTATAATCTCTGTTTAGATTTGACCATGACTATATGTCCTGTACTACCCATTTCTTCCCAGCTTCTTCCAAAGTGATATTTCTGATCATCTCATTCATGGTCTATTCATACTGCAGATCCTCCAGTAATATACAATAATGTCAAATTGCTATTAATTTTGGCTGTGTGTTTGCTCCTCCACAATCTAAAAGTCTTAGCACATTTTTAGAAGGACTAACTTCCAAGTTGCCTTTCACTACCACACAAATGTGTGTGTTTTTTTTTTTTTTCTTTTTAAAAAATGCGAAGCATTACATTCCCAGTTTAATAGCCAAAGAGCTTCCTGCTTGTTAAACATTTATAAGCTGACTCAGGTGACACTAGTTTACTGTTCCAGATGAACAGTATCAGGAGGTCTGTTGAAAGTGGTTAGTTTTCCTTAGTCTTCATAGCTCCATAGCAATTTTCAGTTGTTTCAGCCTATACGTTGTATATTTCTGTAGATGATCTTTCTCTCAGCACTGATAAGTTAACTGATGTTTTCCTCTAGAATTACTATGCAATAGTTCCCTCTCAAATTAACTCCTTATTACATCTAGGAAAGAACTCAGCACTCAGCTACATTTTCACATTGAAAAAGGCAAAATGCAGGGTAAGACATCTAGATAAATTGAAGTTCAAACCTAAAAGCCCCCCCCCCCCCTTTTTTTTTGAAGGGGTCAGTGATGACAGTAAATAGGATAACTTATAGCAGTTAGTGCAGCTGATAGAGTATGGCTGCACATGATGGCTTGTGGCACATGGCCATTGCTTCTGGCAACACATAGATTACAGAACTGTGTATTCAACTCTTTCCTTCTCATGTTAGTATTCTGCCAAGTCTCTCAGGGCTTATTTGTGCTTTTCAATAGCATCTGTACCTCCTACTTCCCATTAAAATATACCAAATTGAAATGCAATGAGATGTTCTCAACATTTCCTAGTTTAGTCAAGAGCTTCGTTGAGTTTGATTAAAGTTGTTAAGCAATTTTAATTTGAGGGGGGAAAAATGATGGAAGGCAGGAATAATCATAATAGAATTATATACCTCATTTAACACTTAAAAATGATCTATGAGACACCAACAAGACACGATGGCTGTCAGCCCCAGTGAATGCAGTAAACAGATCTTATATAGGCACAGTCAAGTGGGAACTGGCACCTGCAGAAAAGGGCATAAAGGAGTAAATTGACTGTGGAAGCAGTGGAAGGGAACAAGAGCCATCTAACTAGGCAAGGAGCTGGCCCTCCCCTCCCTTTTTTCCTCTGGGGCCTATATCTTACAGCACATGCTTACTTCTGTAGGTGCCAAAACCCTGTCTTCTTGTGCAAGCCCCTTCTCTGAAGGGAGAGATTTAAAAAATGAAGGGATGGGACATGTAAAACAGCACAGGGGACAACATCTGGCTACATCTGTGCAGAAAAGGCACAGAAAGGGGACTACAGGATGAAGAGCCACGACAGGCTAACTCAGCTGATGTAACTAGAATCCACTGGAGATTTTCTTGGACCAAACAACCTTTGAGGCAAAGAAATAAGGGAATTAGGTAATCTGTTGAAAATCTCAAAGCTGTGACAAGAGCTGAGAATTCTCTTTCCAGACTAGTGCAAAGGCTGGATTCATTCTCTTTATACTGAAGATGATCAGATGAGGATGCTTGTGTAACTCATTAAAGCTCCCCCAAATTCATTAAAAAAAAAAAAAAAAAAAAAAAAAAAAAAAGCTGACCTCCACAATTCCTTTTATTGTTGTTTTCATGGCACAGACACTTGAGAAACCTTGCATGCTGTTTTCTGCTATAGTTCAAACACACCTTCCTAACACCTAAAACACATATCTGTTATTTTACTCCACAGAACAGACTACCAAAAGGTAATTTAGAGCTTCATTTCTCTTTAAAAGGAAAGAGATCACCTTCCTTCATCTCTTCTTCTCATTTGGGAGTGGATAATTCACCAGATAAGAACTCCTACTTTCTATGAGCACTGCCTAGCTCTTGGCTTGTGACAGCTCTTGGCATTCAGAGCACCTTGCTTCAGTTGTTTTCCAAATGAGTGAACTTGCTGCCATTTAGTTTGTGAACAAAGAACTACTAATTTTAATAGTTCTTCAGAGCGAAGGGTGTTAGTTCACAGTATGCATTTGAACTTCTCCAGAGAAATATGCCCATAAATGAGTTTTTAAAAACTCTTGTTACAGTATTGTCAAAAAATAAAAAATAATAATAATAAAAAAAATCCTGTTCTCCTACTCTTTCCCAATGAAAGCAGAACAGGCAGCAGTCTTCAGAAAGATCAATTCTTTATACAAGGTTTTTCTTCCCAAATGTGCTCAGTGATTTTTTTTTAATGTAAAGGACAGAAAATCAACTAAGAAGTATCACCATTCCCCTCCCTCCTCACCAGCATCCCCAAGAGTAATTTTAGTGGAGCTTTGATTGATGTCGGAGGAAATTAACTGGAAACATTTAATGTGTTTAACATGTAGAGGCTTAGGGCTCTATTCACTCAGAGTTAGAGACCTTCCATGCTTCATAAACTCAGAGGACACTGGAGCCTGAATCTCAGCTCTGCAGCCAAATGACTTATTAAACAGCACCTTGACTCCTGCCATTGCTGCTACTTTTCATTTTATTATTAATAGGTGGAAAACTTGAAGTGATGGCAGTGAGGATGGCAGTGAGGGTAGAATCAGAAGGTCCTGTGGAAGAGATGCTGTTAATTTAATCTAATGCTTAGTAATCAATGCAATGCTAAAATTAAGCTACATTTCCCTCAGCAGCTGTTGAAAATTCTGGTTTAACCAAGTGAAAAGGAATATTGTGCTGCAAATGGAAGGAAGCACAAGGACCCAGCTAACAAACAGCTTAGAAGGAAGGGCTCTGAATGGAAAGAGAGCCTTCATCTACCCAAGAGCAGAGCTCTCTTCAGCTTTTCAGAACATTCTAGACATTTCAAGTCCCAAGTATTGAAATTTGAACCATTTTTCTGCCTTCTCTCATACTTGTAGCAGCATCCTGGAGAGGAAAGGTTTAAAAGGTTTACTTCAAAGTTAACCAGTAGGTACATCAAGTTGGAAAGAAAATGTTTTTTTTACTGTGTGACTTTTTTGACTACATCTTTTGACTTTTTGACTACATCTACAAAAGGCAGATGAAAACTGATGCAGGATAAATGAGGGGATCTGCGACTCTTGAAAGATGTCTTATTCAACCATACTGTGAGCAACATGAGAGAAGATCAAGAAGACTATTGTTAGCAACATTCAGACATCTGATGTCTCCTGCTGAGCTGAAGTAGAAGGCTCCAAACAAGCTTCAGAACAAGTGGACTAGATCATCTTCAGCCATCTGTCAACTGTATTTTTACCTAAACACCAAAGCCATTTGAGCAATAGAGATTCCATAGTCTTCTCAAAACATAAGTCACCGTTGACGAGTTCAGGGAGAAGTAGTCTGAAATAAATGGGTGCTTTTTATGCAGTTAATACCTTTGAGCAGAACGGCTTCTCTTTCAGAGAGCCTCATTCACTCCCTAGCTCCTGCCCATCTGCAGTCACTGGAGTACTCTTATGAAACATTGTTAACCTTGGAGCTCAATGGAAGTGTAAGGGTCATAAAGAGCATGTCAAGGCAGCCTTTGGGCAAGGAAAGCTCCCTTTGAAATTGGTGGGAATTTGAACACTGATCACTTCAAGTGATTTACTTCTTGACCCTGCTCTCCTACTCTGGAATTCAGTGTTACTTTATTGATATCTAAGCCAGTCTATTGACAGTGGATTTTTTTTCCTAAATGACAAAGAAGCTTTGAAAGATCAATCTAGACAAACACCAGACAGTATTGGTTCTACTCTTTGTTATCTCGAAGTGTATTTGTTTGTGTTATATATTACACTGTCAGTGAGAAGCTTCATAATACTTTGATTATTTACCTACTTATCTTCAGCACACAACTGATACAGCAAGCTCAGAACAGTTGAGTTTTTATAAGGTTATGCTTCAATGATACAATTATGCTCTATTACTTAGTTATGACTTACAAAGCTTGCCAGCAATTCTTCAAAAACAAGCTGCAGTTATGACTCCTGTGTCATATTCACTACAGCAGTGACATTAACAGTTACCAAAGAGCAATGGTTCCTCTTTACTGTATGTTAAGACTTTTGTCTCTTTGGCTTTGAGCCATTTTTCCCCCCTCTCATAAGATCCTGATAAAAGTTCTGCAAGACATTCTCAGGATTGTTTCTTTACTTCAAGTAGTAAGTTCACATCCTTCCTTTACCAGATTTTTCACTTCCATAGTCCTTATTTAAATCCTATTTTCTCCCACAACTCTGCATGAGAGCAGTTTGGTTTCAATTGCCATGCTTTGGAGTCAAGCAGCATTTTTTTATTATTATTTTTTTGGGGGGTGGAAGGCTGAAATAAGCCCAACTTTCCCATCTTATGAAAGATTAAGCTACATTTGTTTCTGAAGGCATTAAAGAGAAGGTAAGAAGTCAGTCAGCTTGTCAAAGGCAGAGAACCAGCTGAGATGCAGGTACATTTTCTTTTTAGCTGAGACAGTCACAGACCATACAAGTATCCTCAGCTCAATGCAAAATGAAACAATTCCTTTAACTACTTATACTACGCTGTGAGTGTGTATATAAATTTAGGTAACATATTATATACGTTTCTCCAAAATTAGTCCTGGCACCAGCTTGACTTAAAGTTCAGCTTCCCAGAAAACTAAGCTGGGAAAGTAGGAGCAGCAAGGACTCGAGGCATGCTATGTACTAAGTGAGAATTTAAAACAACACATTTCATTGCAGTTTTATCCTTCTGCAGCAGCCTAAGTAGGTGTAGCACATATGCTCGTTTGCTTTTGTTCATCTCCAGACAGCTTTAATATACCTTGATGGTATTCAATAATTGCAGATAAAAAAAAAATTTGAAAATTAAATCCATCAGGAGCCATTTTCTAGGTTGCATCTGAAGCCAGGAATGGAACTGATTTTGCTGTTTTGAAGATTGCTTGTTATGTTCCTTCACTACAAAATAGACAATTAGAAAGTATCAAGAAGGTTCCATCTGATACAAATGCAAGGTCATGCACAATGAGTAAGAGGCTGGCAGGTCACATTGATGATATTTATTTCATAACAGCATAAAGAGGAAGAGTTCCTTTGCTATGTCTGCTATGTCTCCAAGATCAGTGATCAGCAACACTATACAACCACAGATGTTGCTATTGCATAGTAACAGGGAACTGAACAGCCTCTGTAGTTCATCATTGATGTGTGTCTGAAGTGACTTACAGAAAAATAGGCATTGGAACTATCACCACGTCTCAAGCTCTGTCTAATGTAACAGCCAGGTTATTTAGAATTATTGCTGGATCTATCTGCAGTGATAGACCACAAATATTGCCCATCAGCTAATCCACAGGGTAAAATTCCTCCATCACAGAGAGACTTTGAAAATATGTGAATATCTTCGTGTACATGAATGCCCAGCTATACAGAGGTTCCCCCCCACACTTGCAAAAATCTTGTGCAACATGTTGTGATAAATAATCTTTTTTTTTTTTTTTTTTTTTTTTTTTTACTAAAAAAGCATGTGTTCTGACTCCAGTTAATCAAAAATAAGCAATTATTTGCTAAGGATGGCATCAGTCTGATTTCAAAAATGATTCATTACCTAAGATATTCTGGTCTCTTCCTGAAGCATCCAAATAGAGAAAAAGGAAATTTATTTTCTTTTTAAGTATGAAAAGCACAAAACTGGATCTCACACAGCTAGTCTGCCAAAGGAAAGAATAATCCCATTTTCTACAACATGCATGGCTTATATTTTAAATTCCTAGCAGACAGAAAGACATGAAACAGAAGTCATAATAGGATGTCCAGGAGATGCAACATAAGTTAGAGACCTACATTCCCTCAAGTTATGTCCAGCAGAGCCCATTAGAGTTTGCATGCCATACAGGAGAACTATGAAGCATTACCATCTGTATTTTAATTTATTAGCTCCTATTCCCAAAAGAGCAGTAATAATTTTTCATAAATACAGAAAAATATTAAGGAGTTGAACTTCTAACACCATAGAAATCACTGGCAACATTCCCAGTATTGACCCCACTTACATTTTTATCGAAGAGAAATAAGACTGGAAGAATATAACCCAAGAAACAAATAGCAAGCACCATGCAGACTACCTCAGAAAGACATACTACCTAAACTACTAGAAGAAGAAGAAAAAAAAAGAAAAATCACTCTTTATAGTCTTCAAACCTCATCTGAACAACCCATTAAAAACAGATGAGACTGGAGGGATGGTTAAGGTCAACAGCCTAATGGTTTGCTGAAGAAATAAGGGTGAATGTCAGAAGCTGTGCAAACACCCGTCTCAGAAAGCTTTTTGTTTGTAAGTGCAGTGAGTTGCTGACTCCATTAGGTCATGGGGCATGGAAATGAGAAGTCGTATCCATCTATCAGGCTCTATTACAGGAAAAACATTATTCAGTATCTCTCCTTCCACAAAGGGCAATTAGTTTGACAAGGCAGTTGTTGGCCTCCCTGTGGAGCTGGATCACACACAAACCAAGATGGAGCTGAGAGCATTATGAATTGTGATCTATCAGAGGTGAACACACCCAGAACAAGGGGCTGCTATGCCCAAGTATGATTGAAATGGATTTCAAGTAGCTGGTGCAATGCTGGTGAAGGACCAGGCAGCGCTACCTGTGCCCGGGTGCCCATGCCCCAGCACTTCAGCACCGTGGGAGCAGAGCACAGCTTTTCTTAGCACAGCTGTAAACTAGAGCACTCACCCCAGCATGAAAGCAGGACATTTCCACAGCCTTCTCCATCCCAGTAAATTGATTTTCTGTCACAGGACTGGCCACAGTGAATGCCAACAGCTACTGCCTAATCCCATTGCTTTGGAATGAGCAGAGACTTATGGCAGAAAAGGAGAGGAGACCTCCTTAGGGAGGTCTGAGGAGGGCAAGTGGAAGTTCACGGCTGTCCCCTAGGCAGCAAGGAGGCTGTGGGATCTAACAATGAGATGAGATGGCAGTGCTGGAGGAGAAGCTCAAAGCAGCTTGTGTTCAGAAGATGAAATTTGTATTTACAGACACTTCTCCACTTCCAGCAGTGGAAGCCTGTAGTCCTGTCTTTGAACCCAGTCACTTCCCTTTATAACAGAAACCCCTACTTTAAAATGTAAGGGACTATAAAACCTGGAGTTAAATACTTTGGGACTAGATAGGAAAACTGAGAAACAACAGTAAAATAGTTCACTCCACAAGAGATTTCACTCATCTCTATTCAGAGATAAGTACACAGGGAGCTGACAAAATAAATTTGCCCTTTATATCTTCCTGGGTAACTAGTGAGGAGAATTAAACCCAATTTCTTCCCTGAACGTCATATTTATTTTGCTTGAGGAAAATCATGTTTCTCAATTATATGTAGCACTTCTGATTAACCATTAGGGATTAGGGGAAAAAATAAAGCAAGTTTAGGGGTTTTAAATGACTACATAGATAGCTGTACATGATTTTCCATGTATAAACAGAGGTCGTATAAACCTCATGTATAAACCTCAGGTCATATGTTTACCACAGAGCACACGTCTGCTTAAGCTACAAGATGCAAAGGCTTCTAGAAGCTCTCATAGGATCAGGGCTCTTTCTTGACCTGTTAAAGGGTATAATCCTGTTAAAAATATGAATTGAATAGAAGCATAATCCTCTTTTGTAACCCCCAGATTATCCTTAGATATATATAATTTCACATACACGCAGCCTCAGATTGTTTTTCCCAATTTCTTTCCAGAAAAAGACACTTTTAAATTATCTTCCTTCAGTGAAAGAAGCTAAATGTAATTTGCCCTACCACATTATGCAGGATTATCTCCGAAAGCCCTGTCAATAAAGATCAACAATTGTTTAGAGAATATCTTAAAACTATTATTAATTATTTTTTTTTGTATTCCTTATGTCATTTTCAAAGAGCTGGATTTTCATGCCATTCTGCATACATAATATACAGTATTGACCATCATCAGCATGTGTTTATGATTTATGATAAGAGGCTGGAGGTGTTTGCAGAACCAGGATCACAGTTCAGATGATGCTCAAATGATTTAATCTCATTTCATTGTATTGTTAATTATTTTTTTTTAAACCCAGTTGCTTCAAGCAACATGAAAATGTTTTTCCGCTTAGCTTTCATCCAGTTTCACACCTTTCCCAGTAGAGGGTCTTCCCTCTGGCCATAATGCCATATGCAGCGTCAACACTTTACTGTCTTTTAATAAAGGAATAAGACCAAGCAAGGGCCATATGAACCCATTTGTTATCTTAGTACCATAAACTTAACACTTATTAATGGAATACATAAATTATTTCCATTATGGTGTACTAAAAGCCCCTGCCATTACATACTACTTTGCATTTTGGGTGTTTGGGCAGACTTCCAAACATGACAGAACAGGATATAGAGACACTTCATCCAAGCCTTGCTATTTCAGTTGTGTGGTGGTTTTACCGTGCTAGGCAGTTGAACACCACAACCGCTCTCTCACTCCCCCTCCTCAGATGAGGAGGGGAAGAAGTAAAGGAGAGAACAACTAATGGGTTGAGATAAGGATGATTTAATTAAAGAGAAATATATATATACATATATATATATATATAATTAAGGAAATATTATTAATTAAACAATTCAACTAAAGGGAAAAAAGGGAAAGGGGAAGAGGGAGGGGGAAAGGGAATAACAAAACAAAACAAGTAAAGGCTATGTGGAAGTGCAGAGGAAAGAAATTACTCTCTACTTTCCACAAATGAGCGATGCTTAACCACGTCCTCAACACACGTAGCCAGTGTTCAGGAGGAGGACAGACATCTTCACAACGAGAGCCCACCCCTCCCCTCTTCTTCCTTTTTCCACCTTTTATTGCTGAGTGTGACATCGTATGGTATGGAATATCCCTTTGGGTGGTTTAGGTCAGCTGCCCTGCTGATGTTTCTTTCTCACTTTTTGCCCACCCCCTAGGAGGGTCAGAGAGAGTCCCGATGCTGTGCCAGCACTGCTCAGCAGCAGACACAACACTGGTGTGATACCAGTGCTGCTCTAGCTACAAGTGCAGAGCACAGCACTGGATGGGCTGCTGCAGGGAAAGTTAACATCCCAGCCAGACCCCGTACAAGTTGGTAACAGGTGATTGAATTGCCCTAATTACACCACCAGGACAAGGATCCTGAGGTCAGCTTGGGTATAGCAACCACCACTTACTTTTCTAGAAGAATCTTCCCTCAAACAGCATTTTCAGTGTTTGTTTTTTTTTGTTTTTTTTTTTTTAAAGGCACACAAGTCTGAAACACAAGACAAGACATAACATATTGGGTGAAATATTTATTTATTAAAAAGGTTTCATAAATTAAGTGGCACTTTTGTTGCAAAAACCTGAATTAAATTTGCTGACTTTATGCTAAACTCCCTTTTCCTTCCAGTTTAAAGTGACCTTTGATGCAAACTAAAATGCGCAGGTGTCAAAGTATATCAGTATCATATACCAGAGATGTGCAAAACTGAGGTTTTTTGGCACTTTCTCCTTCCAATTTATTAAAGGTTGTGTCAGAATAAATTTACGTAAGCAAGGATCAGGTTTTATTAGTGGAACTTGCTTTTAATGAATAGGGCTAGTTTAGGAAAACAGTTGATTAACATTTAAGAGATGAGCTATTTCTCCTCACTCCTGCTATCACCACTCCTTTTAACCCTGCAAGTACATACAGCATACACTACAGGATGGCAAAATAAGTTGTATTAAAGCTGTGATCTCTATTCAGCAATACACTGACTATTATTGTGTCCATCTCTCTTCAACAATGCACATTGCATTAAGGCCCCGGTAGTTTAACAGAATTTTGGGAAGTCCTTATAGTTATCCAAATAAACTCCACCCCCCCCCCCCCCCCCCCCACCAAACAGAGGCAAATTCAGCAGACTAAGACTTCAGCCATTTATGAGATTATAAGAGCTGGCTAGCAAACAAGATTTCTCCATTTTAGATGAGGACAGACAGAAAAGATGGTCCCAAAGTCTAAATTATAAACTCTTGGAATATTCTGGGGATTGTCCATCAGGAATGCAAGTGATCCTCACCAGCAAAGAGATTTAGACTTACAAGGGAGCTCCCAGAGCTACCACAAAGGACACAGATAACGCCGAGCTCTTCTCCTATGAAACCGCTATTTCTCTCCTTTAAGCACACTTTGGGGACTGTGTTTGGTACCATAAGGGGTAATTTTGATTCCTGCTTATATCTTATGATCAACCAATTAGGAATAGAAGAAATTGTGCTAGGGACTACTCCTTGGGAAGCTGATTAAGGCTACACAGCTCATACAGTATATATACTTGCAGTTTATACTGTGAACTTGAGGAGATTAAAGCATCTTTCTTTTCTCAGAAGATAAGTCTACTCACATATAATTATGCTAAGTCAAGCTCAAAGCAACAGAACATTTAGTTCTTCCTTTACAGCTCCTCTCCTTGACTTCCCACCCAAAAGCTACTATTTTCACATCCTCCTCATTAAGATATCAGTGTTTTTATTCAGCATGACCTGAATCAAAAAAGTGATACAAAGCTGTTTGCATAAGTACATCATCCCATGTGCAGTACCAAAACTTTAAAATGTAGTAGAAGTATCAATATTTCCTTACTCCATTTATCTGTTTCCTCCTCCTCTTGTTAGCAAGCATAGTTCGCTCATTTTTTTGCTGACAGAGACAAGTACTTTTTTTTGAATGATGTTATACTTTGTGTCAATGTACACTCTTGTTGGAAGACTACTGATCTGGACTTCGGCCATGGAAGAAAGATTAATAGAGAGAATGGAAAGTGGTTTTCCTATGTACCTTAAGCAGTTCCACTTTATAAAGTCATCCTCTCTGTGAAAAGTGAGAATTAGAGGTTAAATCAGGAAAACAGGTTTAAACTGAATTTAAAAACAAACAAACAAACAAAACTCAGCAACTGCTCCAGAAAACAACAAAAAGATAGATAAAATAGTTGCAAAATAAGTCAAAGCTTACATCATGCAAATGAAACCTTTCTAGCAAACAGAGAAGTACATCTGCATAACGTAGAGCAAACATGCATCACAGTATTTATTTATTTATTTTAATAGCCCTACCTCCTTATTCATTGGTTGTAAAAACACATATGACAGCCTTGTTTGAAGCTGCATTTGCCATTTTCTGGTATCATTTCAAATATTTTAGAGTTTTTGGAGGTAAGCTAGTCTGAGCAGTGCATTGCTCATCTGTGTCAACTGCCATTCCAAGTAAAAGATCTGCAATTCACTTTCAAAATTAAACTTAATGAACGGAGAAAGGTAAAAGGTAAGTATACGTGCACTAAACTTTTAGTTTTAATCAAACAATCTCCTGTGACGCTCAGCTTGCAGTTACTGTTGGCTCGCAGCCTTACTGTTTTCTTTAAACTCTCCCTAATTTGTGAGTCATTCCTCCCCACTCCCCCAGCTTTTATTCTCATAAAAGTGGTCTCTTATCAACATACAAAAATACCTGTTTTTTCTGAATATTCCACTGCTCTTTATTTGCAAAATTAAGACTGAAGACAAGATTTGGGTTGTATTTCATAGTCACTGCACTTTGCAGAAGTATTAATTCATTGTGCTCTTTCGTACTCAAAATTAATATTCATGTAATTGTTTTACTTCATTGTTAGTTAAGATTGCTTTGTAGGACAATTGATCTTTTTAAGCTTCTTTAAAGAAATCCTTCCCTGCTTGGCAATGAAGCTGTTTATTTCCATTACTGTACCGAATACTCTCATTTGTGCTGACCTGGCCACATGTCAACACTTTTTAGTAGATGCAGCAGAGATCCTTTTAAGTCACAACCATTTCATTACTAAAAATGAAAACATTTCCCAGCATGCTAACTAGCTCCTGTAATGCCTTCAGCTTCACACACATCATAGAGCCACTGATAATGATTGATGCTACTTGTTTTCCAGGTACACTCCTTTTATCCCTCTGCTATCTTTGATCCTAGACTTTCCTGAATGCAGCAATCTGGAAGTGGAAGAGGAAGTGGGAGGGGAAAGGACAATAGAATAAAAATAAAAATAAAAATAATAATAATTAAAAACTATTATACTGAGTAACATGAATTGAAAATGAATGCTTTTTTTTTTTTTTTTTTTTTTTTATAATAAAAATCAAACAACAACAAAAAAAAAAAAAAAATTTTTTTATTAATAAAATTTAATTAAAAATAATTTTTTTTTTTTTTTTTTTTTTTTCCTGTGATACTACTCCCACAGCCCCTGGAGAAAGACTATTTAGGTAGTCCATTCTGACTCTGATTAAGCAGGATTAGTTTTTTCTGATGAGAGGAAAGAACAATGTACCAGGTGAAATCTGCTCTCTGTGCAGACCCAAAGGTAAGAGTGTTCCTCCATTCACATGGATCTCTCCTCATACCAGTCAAGGGGCACAACACTAATGAGCACAGGATTTTTAACTGCTTGACCAGAATGAGATATCTTCCTATGAGATTAATTTAAGGCTTTACTGAGCTTACAAGAACAGTCTTTTGCACAACAGTCCACATACTGTGGCTCAGTGAAGGATCACGGGATTAGCTTGAATTTTTTGGTCAGAGAAAGTGTTCCTCTACCACTGTATCTGGGCTCCTACAGGAGGTGAAGACAGCAAACACTGCAGGGATGCCCCAGGTTGCATCTTCAGCAATTTGTACTGAACTTTCTAGAGAGTCAAAGTAAATTGTGGCACTTGGACAGCCCTCAGATGGGGTTATTCATGTACAGGTATTTCCCAGAAGAACATGATACTGAACATGTGACACTAACAACTCCACCTTGCACGTATTGAGGGCACAATGCTGCATCTTCACAAGAACCTCCACATCAGAAATACCATGAGCACAAGGTACCAGTCATTTAAAGGACACTCATCCAAAGCATATCCATAATGGGTTTTAGGACTGTAGAACACCTAGATTTTGACAGGATATTTTTTGCTCTCGGATGAGCAGTTATAATCTAGATAGGTCCAATATATACAGGTCTTCATATACATTAAATATTAGGTAAAGATTATATCTAATGAATTAAGAAGCAGTGCCTCTAGTTCTGTAGCAATTAAGGTTATTTTATGGATGAGACTACCACAAACTGAGTTCCCAGTTACCTATGAGTAAAAACACTGGCAAAGGTGCATTTGTTCTTTTAGTGTGAAAACAAAGTGTTAACAACAAGACTTTCTCTTTACATTTAAAGGTTTTGTTTTTCTTCCCCCTTTTTTTCTAATGTATTGAACTAATTGTTTTTTTACACTGTTCCCTGCATGTTTAGCATAACCAGTTAAGTGGATTTACCCTGTCTCAGACATTCATAGACAAATTTCATTAGGAGAAAGTTTGCTGCAGTTACTTCATTCATTAATTTCCAGAAGCAGTCTACTATAAGAGACTATCCTTCACATCCATGGAGGCATTTAAACCTATTATTTGTCCCTTTTCACATGCAGAGATGCTCTAAGCTTCTATTTTTACCATGTTTTAGTATTATTACAGCACTTTCACTAAGTGCATTGGGTAACCAACCAACTAGATTTACTTCCAATGCTATTTCAGAGGTGAACATGAGACAAATCACTGCTTGGTTTATTTAAACACATCACTGGCTGTCTGCCTTCTGCTTTGGTCCACGGACACTTAATCATTCATCTCCAGGGTACACCTCTTCTTCTAGCCCTCTAAGAAGAAGAGGGATGGATGAAGCTAGGTAGCACCTGGAAAAGAGTAACTTGCAGGTAGCATTCACTAAAAGCAACACTTTTTTTTTTTTTTTTTTTTTGATATTACTAGGCAATCTCCAGGATCATTATTTCTGTTGTATTGTGGTTGCACCCAAGAGACACAGCCAAGTACAGCCCTTAAAAGAAACCTGCACAAACCTATCAATTAAAAACTTTATAACAGTTATATCAGATTCTGCTATGAGAAGATATCTATTACATGTTGATGGTGTAATATCATTGTCCTTCCATACAGCTGTCATTAGCATCTAGCAAAAGTTAAAACACTCATATTGCCAAGTCAGGATCCATTTATTTTTGTTATCTGCAGATAATGTACCCTGTGGTCCTAACATTACGGGGCGGGCAAAAACCACCACCAGTTGTTGTATTAGGTTTTATAAATCCCTTTAGTCATGAAGTCCTTGCAATACCTTTACAGAATTTGGGATTACTTCCCACCAGCAAAGAGTGGTTGACAGATCCATGCATGATCTGGAAGTCAACCAGATGCACACATTTGTTCATGTATGTTCACATTATTTAAAAAGAAATTGTCAAGATTAAATATTAACATTCCACTTTTGGTCATTTTTATGTCAAAGAAAGACCCTGAGGCAGCTCATTTTTATCCAGAGCACAGTCTCCTCACCTAAGACATAGTTTTATGTCAGATGAATTAATTGTACTTTGATCTGAATAAATCCAGATGTCTTTAATATGGCACAAGATTGAACTCGTCTCCAAGCTGTTTAGCTCCTCTTTGTTCTGAATGGACTGCAGGTATTATCCCTCTATTATTATGCTCCTGCTCCTTGTGAAGCAATAAAAGTCTGCCTGTCCAGGTGCAAACACAAACACAAACATTCCCAAAGAATATTTCCTCTTCTTTTTCCCCTAGAATGAAGGATGCTCACAACCAGTGATGTTCTAGGAACTTTCTTTTCAGGTCAGTGCTAATCGCATGTTTCAGACCTCTCCCCAGTAATGACTGGAAGCCTACGTTGTGTTATTTTTTTTTTCAGGTGTTCCTCTTTTATAATGTGAATGTTTTTTGTGAAAGACCAAGAAGCCTTAAATGTGAGGGGAGAATTAAGCATGCTTTTGAAGCTGTGCATTCCCACTTCTTTCTGAAGTCTAAGGGTTTGAAGGACTTTCAGCCTGACTCAGTTAAGTGTCTAATGAAACACCATGAACATCTAATTCAAAACACACTGCAATGGATGGTGCCCCAGAAAAATCACAGGGTTAATTGCTCTGGGTTTTAATGTACTTAGAATCAGTGAGCCATATAACATTATTTCAGTCAGTCTAGGAAACAAAGCAGGGATCAAAGGGGTTGTATCTCCCCATTATGGTTCATTTTCAAAGAGGTAACGATTACAGATATATAACATCACTGACCAGCATATGATCATATCATTTTCCATTCCATTAAGTCATTTTGACTTAGATGAAATAGAGACACTATGTAATGCATCATAAACTTTAAATAAAAATCAGCCATGTATCCAGGACCCAAGCATTTTGAGCAAATATGTGGTTTTTCTTTTCAGAAGAAACTACAACTCAGTGTTGTTTCACATCATGATTTACTTCAGCCCATTCTGAGTATTTGAGCAAAAATGTAGAGTTCTAAAAACAAGAACGACTTGAAATATCCCAGCGAATTGCCTAAATGTGGACTTCACTCTGTTGAAAGCAGTCTTCTCCAAAGTAATACATTCTGGAAAAGGAAGGATCTCAGTGTAATTACTAAAAAATTTAATGCTATTGTACAAGTGCAGAATCTTATGTATTTTACATTAAAAAACAGGTAAGTATTTTATTCAATTCATAACAGTGGCAAATCAAAAATAAAAATAAAAAATCCAGTGGTATCTTTCCATCTGGTGAAGTGCCATTAGCTTCCAGATGGTATGACTGTGTAGAAGTGATAAACACTAGAATTGCTATACTGATGATGAAAAACAAACAGATCCAATAAACCTCACATTTCAAATATTTTATTATAGATAACAAGCTAAGGCCAGATCTACTAGTCAAAATTCTTTACTTAAGCATATACCTCCTTGAACCAGTAGTAGATACGGCCTGCTGAAGCTTGGTTCATCTTCTGCTCAATGAATAGTATGTTCATAGTTAATGCTGCTAACAGATACCTCAGTAAACTGTCCTCCAAGTAAGAACAGAAGTGGCTGTTCCAGTTTTACCTATGTTTGATGGTTGCAAAATGTCACGTGAGTGAGTGGCTTAAGCAGTCAGCCTCAGTGCTGAATTCTAAAATTATTTCTTTCCTTCTGTTTTTTGTCAAAAGTTAAAGCTATAATAAAAAGTGTTACTGTAATAAGAGCTGTACTTTAGATCTCCACTCTTAGATCTCCACTCCCTGCCCACCTTACCTTCCCATCTGCCCTTATATAACAGGTATGAGGCTCTAGAACACGACAGTCAGAACAATGATGTAGATGAAAGCCCTTCCCAGTTGGAGAGGGTGCCTAAGGCAAGGCAACCTACCCCCCGCATTGCTACATCTTCTGTCAACAAAAGAAAGAAGGGTTATTGTCATGGGGGACTCCCTTTTGAAAGGGACAGAAGGCCCAATACACCAACCAGACCCAACCCACAGGGAAGTCTGCTGCCTCCCTGGGGCTCGGGTGAGAGAGTTTGCTAAGAAAGTCAAGCACCTGGTACAGCCCACCGACTACTACCCACTACTGGTCTTTCAGGCTGGTTAATGACGAGGTAGCTAGGAGAAGTCCGAGAGCAATCAAAAGGGACGTAAGGGCTTTGGGGAAACTACTTAAAGGATCAGGAGCACAGGTTGTGTTTGCCTCTGTCCTTCCGATAGGGGGGATTGATGCTGACAAGCAGACTCATCACATTGCCATGTGGCTTCAGGACCAGTGAAACCGGCAGAACTTTGGGGTTTTTGATCATGGGAAGGTCTACGTGACACCAGGCCTGCTGGCACCAGATGGGATGTGCCTCTCTCAGAGGGATAAGGATTTTTTCCCAGGAGTTGGCAGGGCTGATAGATAGGGCTTTAAACTAGAGTCAAAGGGGGAAAGGGATAAAACCAGACACGCCGGTGATGAGCTAAGGGATGGTGCCCTAGAATCAGAGGGACTGTGTGCAACTGAGGTCCTTTGGTCAGCTCCACAAGGTGCTGCATGTAGGGAGGCACATTTGAAGTGCTTCTACACAAACACATGCAGTACGAGGAATAAAATGGATGAGCTAGAAGTCTTGGCCCAGTCCCACAGCCATCATCGGCATATGCAAAACCTGGTGGGATGAGTCCTGTGGCTGGTGTGTTGCAATAGATGGTTACAGGCTCTTCAGGAGGGACAGGCAGGGCAGGCGAGGTGGCGGGGTGGCGATGTATGTGAAGCAGGGGCTGGACTGTGTGGAACTTGAAGTTGGCGATGGCAAAGTTGAGAGCCTCTGGGTAAGGATTAAGGGATGAACAAATAAAGGGGATGTCATTGTGGGAGTCTATTACAGACCACCTGGCCAGGACAACAACGCCGATGAATTATTCTTTGCAGAACTAAGAGATGCCTCGAGAACAACTCCCCTTGTCCTTATGGGGGATTTCAACTTGCCAGATGTCAACTGGGATCACCACACGGCTGAAATGAGCAAGTCCAGGAGGTTCATAAAGCACCTAGATGATAACTTCTTGGTGCTAAGGGAGCCAACTAGGAAAGGTGCCCTCCTAGACCTGTTGCTGGAGAACAGAGAGGGTCTTGTTGGAGACGTGGGAATTGACGGCCATCTCAGTCATAGTGACCATGAAGTGGTTGAGTTTAGAATTTATGGTGACAGAAGAAAAACTGCCACCAAAACTTCAGCCCTGGATACAGGGAAAGCAGACTTCAGGCTGCTCAGGGAACTAGTCAGCAAGGTCCCCTGGGAAACTGCTTTTGAAGGCATTGGCATCCATCAGTGCTGGTCAGTCTTTAAGCACTGCCTCCTAAAAGCACAAGATTGGGCAATTCCAAAACATCAGAAGGCAGGCAGGTGGGGCAGAAGGCTGGCCTGGCTGACCAGAGATCTTCTACTGGAGCTTAGGTGGAAAAAGAAAGTGTACGGCTGCTGGAAGGAGGGTCAGGCAATGAGGAAGGAATACAGGGATGCTGTTCGTGTTTGTAGGGAGAAAATTTGTGTGACCAAAGCCCAACTAGAGTTGAAGCTGGCCGTGTCTGTGGGAGACAATAAATAAGTTTTTTTTAGATATGTGAACAGAAAAAAGAGGACCAAAGAAAACATAGGTCTGCTACTTGATGGGGAAGGTCAACTCACAGACAATGACATAGGCAAAGCAGAGACATTTAATGCCTTCTTCGCCTCTGTCTTCAACACTGATGATGGGCTTCGGGACCCAGGGTGCCCTGAGCTGGAGGACCATGGTGGTGGGAATGATCAACTCCCAACCGACCCTGAACACGTGCAGGATTTGCTGCTCCACCTGGATCCCTACAAGTCCGTGGGTCCAGATGGGATTCATCCCAGGGTGCTTAAAGAGCTGGCTGACATCATTGCGGACCTCTCTGTTATTTTTCAATGATCTTGGGAATCTGGAGAGGTCCCAGATGACTGGAAGCTGGCAAATGTGCCAATTTTCAAGAAGGGTAAGAAGACCCTAGCAATTACAGGCCTGTCAGTCTCATGTCAGTGCCTAGTAAAATTACGAATATGATCCTTGAAGTTACTGAAGCGCATCTGGGGGACAATGCAGTCATTGGTCCCAGCCAAAATGGGTTCACAGGGGGTAGGTCCCGCCTAGCAAATTAGATTTCCTTTTATGATAAGATCACTACCTAGCTGATCAAGGAAAAACAGCTGATGTGATGTTTGACACGGTTTCTCATAGGCTTCTACTGGACAAAATGTCCAGCATACAACTTAAAAACATCATATGATGGGTGAGCAACTGGCTGATGGGCAGGACTCAAAGGGTTGTGGTAAATGGGGACACATATGGCTGGCAGACAGTCAGTAGTGGGGTCTCCCAGGGCTCCATTTTAGGGCCAGTCCTCTTAAATGTTTTTATAAATGATTTGGATGTAGGACTAGAAGGTGTTTTGAGCAAATTTGCCGACAACACCAATCTTGGAGGAGTTGTGGACTCAGATGAGGGTGAAAAGGTCTTGCAGAGAGATCTGGACAGATTGGAGAGCTCACCACGCTGAAGATCACCAACCACATGAAGTTTAACAAGAGCAAGTGCTGGGTCCTGCACCTGGGACGGGGCAACCCTGGCTATACGTACAGACTGGGCGATGAGACGCTGGAGAGCAGCCCCGCAGAGAGGGATCTGGGGGTTGTGGTTGACAGCAAGCTGAATATGAGCCAGCAGTGTGCCCTGGCAGCCAGGAAGGCCAACTGTATCCTGGAGTGCATCAAGCATGACATTGCTAGTTGGTTGAGGGAAGGGATTGTCCTGCTCTGCTCTGCACTGGTGCATGCCTTGCCTCAAGTACTGTGTGCAGTTCTGGGCACCACAGTACAAAAAGGACGTGAAACTGTTGGAGAGTGTCCAGAGGAGGGCGAGGAAGATGATGAAGGGCCTGGAGGGGATGACGTATGAAGAGCGGCTGAGGTCACTGGGCCTGTTCAGCCTGGAAAAGAGGAGGCTGAGGGGAGACCTCATCGCAATCTACAACTTCCTCATGAGGGAGAGTGGAGAGGCAGCTGATCTGTTCTTCATAATCACCAGTGATAGGACCCACGGGAACATTGTTAAGCTGAGGCAGGGGAGGTTTAAGCTGGACATCAGGAAGAGGTTCTTCACCAAGAGGGTGGTCGCACACTGGAACAGGCTCCCCAGGGAAGTAGTCACTGCACCAAGACTGTCTGGATTTAAGAAGTGATTGGCCTGTGCACTTAGTCACATGGTCTAAACCTTTGGGTAGACCTGTGTGATGCCAGGAGTTAGACTTGATGATCCTTATGAGTCCCTTCCTACTCGGGATATTCTATGATATGCTTTTCAGAACAGCTATGTTTGTGGCCTCTCCTGTGCAACATAACTACATAACACGGATATTGACTTAACTCAGATTTATGCCTCTATCCTATGAGACATTTCACAAATGCAGGCTTAGTGTTGTCAGGTGGCTTGATGGATGTTAAATCCTGAAATATACTCAAAGACATCCTGATAATGGCATGGCAATGCTGGTTCCAAATATAAATGCGTCACCCTTCTAGTAATTCATTCACTTCTTCTCCACCTCTCATCACCTTAATTGATGGCAGTCATATTGCTAGTGAAGTGTACTAGACATCATGCTAATGTTACCCAATTCACATGCATCACCACACTGAGACAGTCAGAGAGCTACATCCCATCCAAAAGAAAGCCACATTTTTCCTTAAGCCTTTTGCATGCTGTGGTCATTGAATGCAGTAAAATGAAGCCAGGAAACTAAGGAGCAAGTCCTTTTTGTTTCTCTCTGATTTTAAAAGGACTTAATACAACACTAGAAAATTACGAGCACATGATAGCCACTTTATATCGACTAGCCTGACAGTTTTATGGCAGGCAATAATATTGCTACTAGGTCCTCAAATAAGCAAACATTCTGGTAACTTTGCAGCATCCTGGAACTCTTGAGCTATCTGTCAGATCAAATGAAATAATCTCAGAAGAATCCCACATCCATGTGTTTAATAGTTTGCAAAATAGTATCTTGACCTTATTCTGGCTGCAAGAAGGATCTGTACCGCAAACAAGGAAAAAAATAGGGAAGTAGAAATAGAAACTAGCAGTATGAAGGGAGGAGGCAAAAACACAGCATCCTATTAAAAGTTTTTAATGAATGGAAATATAACAGGCAATGCTGAGGAAGAGGTGTGGGGCCCAAAGGCAAAGAGATCCATTTATAGTCTTCTGTTTTTCCAAGGGACCTTACCAGCCTTGATTCTGCTGAGCCAAGTTTTCAGTAGTAAAAGGGACAAATTCCCTAGGTAACACCCTTTCTTATTCTTTTTAGACACATAATAAATGCAAGGCTTTTAAAGAATTTCAGACAATATTTCAAAAACCAGAAAGAAACAAGTTATATGAGCAAGATTAGTCAAAGTTATCAAGTGCAGATGTTAATGACAAATTGAATGAGGTAGACCATAGCATGAAGAGACTGAACTCTTCAGGTTTTGATGCATGCAGTTTCTGCAAGAGGGTTCCTTGGGGCTGAAGTGACCTGCTTATTATTATTTGCATCCATTTCCATCACAAAATTTTCCAGCTATAAGTGTTGCTCAGATCTGAAATTAGATTCAGCTACTTCAGAGCCAGAAGCTCCAGAAAGAATCATATAGGAGTAGCATGAGGACTAGCACATGTTAGTGGATGGTGTAAATCATGGAAACATCTGGGCAAAACAGAAACATCTGTGCAATATCTTAGAGGTTCTAATATAGTGATTCCATTACCTGAACATAGGTAAGTGGCAAAGACCTTAATATAACCACTTATAATGCCATGACAAAGTTACTACTACCTAAAGACCACAGTGGACACACTATGTCAGAGGTCCATAGCTTAAATCAGTTCCCTTTGTAATGAAATTAGGCTTATAAAGAAAACAAAATCAATTAATAAGTACTTTTCTTGAACCTTAAGTACAAGCTATTATTTCCCCCATTATTCCCTACCCCCCTTTAGGTCTAATGAATTATGCATCCATTTATTCATTGTTGGTTTAGCAGAAACAGCAATAGGAGGTAAAATATGGGGTGAGAATCAATATTTGAGATAGTCCTATTAAGCAAGTCTTACATCTGCAGTGCTCCTTTTGGACTGCTGTTCAAAGAAGTTTTGAAAGAATAAGAGCATGACAGGAGAAAGATACAACTTCAAAACAGCACAAGTACCTCTAAGCAGCACTGAAAAAGTAGGGTAAAAGGTGCAGTGTCTAACAGAAGTTCAGACCACACAGAAATCCATGATAAATGATTTATGCTCTGCAGAGTTGATAAATGGCACAACCATTTTAGTAACAGAATGGAGACATATTCCTAGCTGAAAGGGATGGAATATATTTGTGACTCTTCAATAGAGGATTTTACAGTTCTATAGGGGTCCTCCCTGCTTCAGTCATGGGAACAGAGTCCTTCCCTGACTCTTGGACAAACTTAACACTGTTGAACTTATTGATAAAGGAAGCAGGAAGACTCGCCAGTTCCTGTCTTTCCCTGTTATAAGTCTGAAAGGGTGAGAAGTAAAAGCAGCTTTATATAAATGATTTAAACTGAAATATGATCCTGGCCTGGACTTCGCTGTCTCACTTCCATGTTGGAGGGTACTTTGCTGAGTGTAGTACATTTTTACTAGGACCAGAAATTAAGGATAACCTTATTCAGTTTAAGAGGTCACTGCATCATAACCATGCCTTCTGACCCATTTCTTATCATTCTGCAGTTGCAGCTCTAGAGAGCTGCCAAGAACTGCTACAGACTGGAGAGGGAAGCAACACATTGATCTTTGTTACGTAGCAATGACCCTTTGGGTTCTCTGTATGGTGAGCAGGTCTATTCATACAGCACACTGCCTTGCTCCTGAATAATGTAAACCAGCTAACTCACTTGCAGGAAAGAAAATAAAAATAAATAAAAGGGACCTTATTTTGGTCAGCAAAAAAAAAAAAAAAAAAAAAAATCAATTAGAACCTTTCCTTTCATGCAGCAGTGTCTTACCCTCTCACTCCACTCTGCCTATCTGCCTAATTTGGTGGCAGATATTTTAGAGAGACCTTCTCCTGCCAGGAGGCACACACTGCACCAGATGCTTTCCATTCCTGTTTTCCACAGCCACGAGAGCTGATATCATTACATCCTGACCTGAAGAACATTGGAACCTTAACTCTAGGACAGAAAAAGTCCTGAATAGTAGGAGACCTGCTTCTCCCTCCACCCCACCCCTCAAGGAATAAAAACAAAACAAAACAAAAACAAACAACAAACAAACAAAAAACACACACACACAAAATTACTCAAGACAAAGAAGCTGTCTTTAGAACAACCAAATTAAGCTTTATCCTATGTCTTAAACAAGTGGAATAGAGCAGCTGTAACCTTATCTGCTATCTGAAGCTACTCATTGATTTTTGTCTTGACAGTAAATTTTTCTCCCAGGCTCTGTATCCTTATGGCCAGTAAGACACTTCACACCACTGCAGCCTGTTAAATAAACTATCAAGTAGGTATTTCAGAGAAAAACGTCTGTGTGTACACACAAGGTATACAAGTCAAGTTCCTTAAAGGTCCTGTACTCTTCAGTAGGGCCAAACTCCATTTTACATGCCCTATAGCATTATCACCTTACAATGCATGTTTGATTTGATTTCCACTGTTTAAGCTTAGTGTTGCTTCACTTGAGCAAAAGGAGTGCAGATAAGCTATAAATCATCACAGACAGACAAGGGGCATTTTGCAATACATTAATCCTGTCATGATCTGGAATGAAATCTACCCAGAATTTGCAAGAGCACTGTTCATACTTCACTGCTATATTACACCAATATATTGTTTGCATGGAGATGGATCTGCAATTCACAGCCCTGCAGCCTCCTGCAAATGCCGTATTTTGCATATAATGTCAGTGTCTAATTTGCAGCAAAATAGTCCCACATTAGCCACTGTGAAGTAGGAAGTAAAGCCACAAAAAACTATTTGTAATGCAGGGAAAGGAGAATTATCTGTCTATAACCAAAGAACGTAGTGGTTTAATGCCATATAACATTCTGGCCATAACTTTGATGTGTATGACATGGCTCCAAATTGAGTCCATGGTAATTGGTGGCAAAAAATGGCATCAGAAAGAACCTGCCAGGCATATGCCATTTGGAGTACACATATAAAAGAGAACAGTTGCTTCTTGTGTTTTGGGAATCATAACTGGGCCATAGAACGCTTGGGTTTGGTTGTGTCAGAACCTTCCTGCTTACAGAGCAGCATGAGGGCAGACCTCTTATTATTATAGACTCTGTCCCCTTCAAGACTAGTGAGAGAAGTCACTTCCAACTTCACAGTGGTACTGGGAGATATTTTCAAGTGGGATGGGACTCCAATGCCAGAGCTCATGCAGGAATACTGGTAGCTAAAGAGGCAACAGGATCTAAGGTTATACATGGGAGGAGCAATAGTAAAAACTGTGTTTTCAGGCCAGTTCCCTTCACACAGGGTATTTCTTCTCACTGCCCTGCCCAGAAAATCTCCTCAGCTGTGAATACGCCAGCTGGTCTAGTGAAGAGCTGGTAACAGCATGCATTGTTTGTGAACAGCAGGTACTGCTTTGGAAACATGATAGGATTTAGCAACCCAGGAATGTAAGATAAACAGACATGGAAGTTCATTGCCAGTCCATTTGCTTTAGTACAAAGTCTTCAGATGTGCTGTTGAATGCACATTTTTATAAGAACTTTATGTAGTGAACCACTCATTTTCAGGGACACAAAGAAAGATCATTGCTAATTTGAGGGTGGGGAGCGGGGGTGGGGGTGGGAGGGATGACACATGACTTGTGGAAAAACAAAAGAGTTTAAGTTTTATATTGATTTTCATGAATTCATACAAGGAAGCACACATCACCTTTTCTTCTTGCTGCATAGCCTGCAGCACAAAGCCAGCCTACACCTTAAATGAATTGGGGACTCCGAATATGCTAGCATTTCCACAGAAAGCAAGCAGAGGTGCATAAATTCCAGAGAGACAAGCCACAGTAACCAAAGCCACATTACTGCTGACATTATATTGAGCTCCTAAAGTAGTTTGCTTATGTTGTACAGAAGTATAAGTGAAGTCAACGTGTCACTCCTAAGGAAGAGATTTTCCCATATTAGCTCATCAAAGAGCTTCATAGGTTTCATGTCACTCCTACACCTGCTGATGAAGCAGCACTAACTGATGGCTTTCACACCAGTTTCCTCAGTAGTCACTATTATCTCTGACTAAATTTGCAAACATTTTCCATTCTTAATCTCAGGACCTGTTTCACAGCCATGTGCATCTGTAGTTCTAAGTGGAACAATAAAGCACAACAGGACTCAGCAGGAAAAATAAAGGCAGCAATATAATCAATAAAGACTATAAATTTGAATATTCAGAGCGTAAACAGTCATGTATTACTATGTGCCACATCCCAAACAAAGACTATTACTTGCCACATTTCTAGCAAAACCCAGCCTGACTGTGACAGTACATATAATTCAGTTCACTAGGTCCTGAATACAAATGCGTTGCAAAATCTAGCTTAGTTGAGAGAAGCAATGAAAAGGTTTATAAAGTGAGGAAAATAAAGAGAAAGTTTTACTAGAGAAAACATCATGGCTTTTACAGCTGAGACAACGAACCTAACGGTTGTTCTACAATAAAACTGGTGGTGTATGCTCACTAAAGCGCAGTATGCATTTTCAGTTTGAAGCACTGCATTCTTCAGAAATGTGTGTTTGTTACTTTGTTGTTTTTGTTTTGTTTTGAGGAAGGAAAGATTGTGTTCTATTCTATTCTAAAATGCTGAAGTACATGTTCCTTTAAATCAAAGCTTAAAAGAAAAAAAAAGGAAAAAAAAACATTACACTTCTTTAGACGAGTTCTTTCATGAAAGATTGTCAAAAAAAATGAAAAAAATGTTTCTCTTTACATAAGTGAATGGTGAAATGCAAGCTCCACTAAGAAAACACTTTGGATAATTTTTATCAGTTCCTCATCAGAGGAAGATAATTCCAAAACCAGATCACCCTCTTCCTGTGCACAGCTTACAAGAGACTATAGGAGATGACTGCAAGAATACAGTCTTTCTTTCAACGCCAATCCTGAGATGCCACAATGCTTAAGGAAAAATATATGTAGTGGCATAATCACTTCCAAGGTTTAAGATTAGAATCTTAAAACAACTTGAATAACAGCATGCAGTTTCAGCCTCAAGCGACAAGCTCTAAAGATGCCATTCTGTTTCTGTAGCAAAAGCTTTTCATAACAGCATACATTGCCAGCCAGAGATGTCAAGTTCAGAACTTGACTGAAACTCAACTAAAGATACAGATACTATTAAACCATGCTTCTCCTCATTGCTTCTGAGAGATTCCTCAGTTTATTCATCACCAAAAGCTGAAAGTTCTCACAAAGCAGAACACAGGGAACTAGAAAGAAAACTGGCAAGAACAACTACTGAAGCAACCTTCCTAATGGTAGTAGGGAAGAGACCTTGCAGATACCCTAAGTTTAGTGGCTTCTACCTTTCCCATACATAATAGAACCTAAAGGATGTCTTACATAAGATCTCCCAATAATAAGATTGAAGTTACCCTTTGTTAACATAAACATATCTACCTTTCACATACACAACCAAGTATTAACTACTCAAGCTACAGCACTGAAGAGCCACTACTACAACTTCAGCATAAGACAGTGCCATAATACATACAGAAGTAAAAAGGAGCTATGAGGATGGTCAAAACTCTGAGCCAGACTCATTTTTCCCTGAAATAACAAAATAAGCTACCCAGTAAAGCTAGGATAGCACTTCATTACCTTACCTTACAGTAAGTAGGACACCATTCTCCAGCACTAAGATGATCTATACTTTATTTCCAGACAACTGACCAAAAAGCACTCACGAATACAACTTCTCTATCCACAACCTCCCTCAAACTACTAAACAGAGACACTGCTGCTAATCCTTTTTATTTTGGCCTCCCTGGCCCTGATTGACTTTTGCTCTCCAGGACCTTCCAGCACCTGGAGAACTAATTAGTATAGGATTTAGCTGGTGTTTGCTGGGTCCTCTCTGAGCAAATCATGTGTGCTTAAATCAATGCCCTTTTACAAAGATCTTTTCTTGAAATTCCTGTTTTCTAGTTTTTAATTAGTTACGGTACATCAGAACTCTATTGCTCCAGATTTTTTTGTCTGAACCAGCGGCTGAGGTCACTTGGCCTGTTCAGCCTGGAAAAGAGGAGGTTGAGGGGAGACCTCATCACAGTCTACAGCTTCCTCACGAGGGGAAGTGGAGGGGAGGGTGCTGACCTATTCTCCATTATCACCAGTGACAGGACCTGTGGGAATGGTGTCAAGCTGAGGCAGGGGAGGTTTAAGCTGGACATCAGGAAGAGGTTCTTCACGGAGAGGGTGGTCGCACACTGGAACAGGCTCCCCAGGGAAGTAGTCACTGCACCAAGCCTGTCTGGATTTAAGAAGTGATTGCCTGTGCACTTAGTCACATGGTCTAAACTTTTGGGTAGACCTGTGTGATGCCAGGAGTTGGACTTGATGATCCTTATGGGTCCCTTCCAACTCAGGATATTTGATGATTCTATTATCTTTTCATCACCCACTCCCTGCATTCAACATTCCAATCCCTTCTTCTTTTCATAGAATCACAGAATAGCTCAGGATGGAAGGGACCTTACAGATCATCTATCTGCAACACCCCCCCACCCCCCCCCCCACCCTAGGCAGGGATGCCACTCGCTAGATCAGGTTGGCCAAGGCCCCATCCAGCCTGGCCTTGAGCACCTCCAAGGATGGGGCACCCACAGCTTCTGTTGGCAACCTGTTCCAGTGCCTCAATACCCTTACAGTGAAGAAAGGAGGAAGAGAAAAGCTCTCTCCTAGGAGAGAAAAAAGGTCTGTGCAACGAAAGCGAGCCATGTGACACTGCTGGAAGAAGAGGACCACTCGCCTGCACACCACTCTCAAGATTTTGTTTGTTTTAAACACCTTTTTGTAAAATAAACGTTCTGGGAGTACTTAGGAGTAGGTAGTAAGTATTAGCAATGCATCCACTGAACCATAAAACTAACACTTGAGTATTAAAGTATTAACAGACAATCTGGAGAATGAACCTGGGGTCAGAGCTGACCTCTATATGAAGCTCTCTCTTGGTCTGGTGTGGGTAAGAGAGAAAGCACTGTAGACTGGACCAGTTCTGGCTTGCTAGATCACCTTTACATGCTGAAGCAAAAAAATCTGATTTAGGCATTTGGATTTTGGATTGCACAACATGAATTTGTGTTTTCCTCAAGAGTGCTCAGTGGCTGCTGGAATTTAGACTGTTTGGTATTTATTATTCTGGGTTCTCAAAGTTACTGCTCACTTATGTTAACATCAGCATTATTTATTATTAGTTTCATGTCAACAGAGTCTTTATATATATATATTAGTTAATTGAGTTGCCAATATGTGCTCTACTACTAAGCAACTGCAACAATAACAAAACCTTCAGAAAATTAATGAAAAATTTACAAGTTATCCATCTCTGTGGCAGAAAACAAAACCATTTTTGTAAAATGGAGCCATGAAAGGAAAAACAAAACAAAACAAAACAAACAAACAAACAAAAAAAAGCAAGTGGCTTGAGGTGTTGAATAGAAATAAATACAAATTATCGCCTACAGAAGCTGTCTGCTTGTGATCCTCAGTCACAATGTACTACCAGAAAACAGAGTGATCTTGAACAGAATGAATGAACAACAACACAAACTGCAAGTGATCGTTCACATGTAAGAGCAACAGAGACATTTTGCAGCAGGCAGCAGAGTCTGGGCTGCAGGAGAACCATGGAAGACAAAGTCAGGAAGTTCATGCTTGTTTACTCAGCAATGCAAATAAATAAGTATGGGGGGATAGCACAGTATGAACAAAGACATCAAATCGTTGCTAGCAGAGCTTTCATTAGAGTGAGTGGGTGAACTGCTGTTTCTAAATTATGCTAATTCTTTTGCTAGTACTAGCACTAGTGTTTTGCTTGAACACTCAAAAAGGCTAAAATAAGGTTTCTTCAAAAAAAGAAATGGTTAAAAAATTAGGAGACTAGAAGCACACAAAAAAAATAAACAAACAAAAAACAATCCCCAAACAGACTGAAGTCAAATATCTCCCTTTAGGGGTGACTGTTAGTCCAGATAGTCCAAATGAAAGTTTTTCTATAGTTTGTTTCAAGACAAGGGAAAAATGTGTATATTTGGGATGGCAATATCAGAACGCTCTTAGCATTCTTCTGGGAGACATTTATAGACTGTGATAGGTTTCCAGAAACACAAAATATTTTAGTAACATGTCTTTATATCTGTCATAAAGAATCTTTCACAAGTGCTATAAAACTCCTGGCTAAGAAACAGTGGTAAGTCTCCCTTTTATAATTTTCATTTGTTTCAGTGATAAGATTTAATACGTACACTTTGGAAAGTAACTCATATCAAGCAATTACTAAATCATATAATAACAAAGATGGGTAGAAAATCTCATTACAATCATGTTTTATTATATTGTAAATGATGATACCTTATATACAGGCTGATTAGTTAATCCTGTACATCTGTTAATAATATTAACTACTAATTGCTGTTAGAAACTACTACCAGAACTTTACAAGTTTTATAAAAGCAAGATATAACCGTGGTATAAGTAGAATTTGGGAATATATTCCCAATTTTGCCACTGGTCCTAATGTGTTTCATTTAATGTGTGAGGATGTATGTTTATACATGATCACATTAAACATTCCACTATGAACAGTCTAACATTTGACTTGCTCTAAGATACCTATTTTTAACTGAAGAAAAATTTAGTCGATGTCTTAATTTAGGAAAACACTCAAATGCATGCTTAATTTTTCCCCAGTCAGAAAAAAATCTTGGCTTCTGGTTAACTTAGATTTAAATGGGACACATTTATACATTTAACGTTAGAAGCATGTCTAACACTATCATAACAGACTTCTTTAATCATTCTGATCATCACATGGATGGCACAGGGCACAGTTTCTCTGAGCAGTGCAGTTTCACCAGTTGTATGCTAAATCCTCAGTGTCTTTTACAAGCCGGTGTGAAAGCAGGCACCTCTTGCAAGCATGCTGAACCTCCAAATTAGGCACCATATTACCAATATTCAGAGGCCAGAGATAAAGATGTATTTTCCTGGTGCAGTGAGGATCAGGTGGCTTGGGACAGTCTAGGAAAGGCTGTATGATGAATGCAGAGATGCTCGTAGGAAGCATTAAGTATGCCAGCAGTCAACAAAGCAGAATAGATGCTCCTTCCTGCTCCAACTGTGCACCTGGGAGCACACTCCTGGATGGATGCTGACTAAAAATTACTGAGAAATCTGAATCAGGAACTTTTTCTCAAAACAGCAGAGGAATATAGGATTGCGGTGTCTGGAAGTTGGAGATAGGAATTTCAGTGTTTTCTTAGCTTGAGGGGATTCAAATCTTCTCCGGCAGAAATTTACAGACCAGGAGACTAAGAGCCTGCATAAGGGTGAAGGTAAACTTAGAGTTCCCTTTCCAGGGAATGGGAGAGTCCTGAGCTTGTTGATATCAAAGGGCTCTGAGTCAAACTTACTGGAAAAAAATATATAAAAAAAAATAAGGTTACAGGTGAAGAAATTCTGCAAAAGCACTAACATTTTGGAATTTTTGGTAGCTAGGAAAATCCAGCTATGGTTCACTTATTAGTGTTTGATGACTCCTTATATCCCATTTACTTTTCCCAGAAAATATTTTGCTGTTCCCTTATCAAGTAACAAGATTTCACAAACAGAAAGCTTTTCATAAAATAAACTTACTCAAGGCTATTATGTGAATGTATTATTTGACATTCATTTTGCATTTATGGTAATGTATAAACAAATATACTCCCCAATATGCTTTGCAAGACCCTGGAGTGCTGCACAGAGTGGATGATGGCTCCCAGTCATATTCATTACAGAAAGCAGATTAACATGGCAGAGTAGCCTGGAGAGGAACATGTGGACTACTTATTGGAATGACACTCCTGATTTGATAAAGATGCTAACAATAGCTATTAAAGAGGTCAAAAAAAAGACAGAGAATGAAGTAGCAACAGCTGGAAACTTACAACAACTCTCTTATCATCTCCGAGCCTGTGCTTTATATCTGGCTACCACAAGTGTGCAAGCTTGCATTGAGGGGCACACATTTATCCAAGCAAATGTGAGGAGGGAAAGAGCACTCTCATAACATAACTAATTACAGACTACACAAATTCATCTGAAGTTGAGTTAAATTCTCAAGGTATTTGTTTAATCAGAAATAGCAAAAGCACTTCAGTGATTCTCCCTTAGTTCATTGGGAGGATTGAAGGAAAATAAGGCTTGAAGGATTGAAGGAAATAAGGCTGGAATAGTAATTAATGCAATATCTTTACACCTCAAAGGATGGTAGTCCAGAAAAACATTATTTATTTAATAAAAGAAATAAAATATTGATTTTCTCATCCTGGCAAAGCAAATATATTGAGCATTTTCTGCTGCATTTACATTGACTTGAGCCAAGGGGATTGGAGATTCGGTCCTATTAATAATAGATAGATAGGAAATTTTCTTGTATAGTTTGGAGAGGTGCACAAAGCTTAACAAATACAGAGCAACTTATTCCCTCTCCTTATTGCGTAAGAAAGACAAGATGCAGATGTGACATTTGCAGCAGGCTGGGAAAGTGTTTCTGTGTGGAGACAGGAAGGAGCGCTGTAAAGCGAGTGCTCTGTTTGACATAAGCCTGAAAAAAGTGGAGTAGTCAGTGCGATGGGATGAATTGAGAAAGAAAAGTATTGTAACAATGAACTCCCCTTTGACAGTGCATAAGACTATAGTGGGCCTCACATTAGTTTTGATGAAAGGAAAAATGTTCAAGAAGGATTAAGCTTAGAATACAAGACTTGGAAGAGGGTTCTCCTGTTGTTATTTTAGGAGGATAGAAGAATCGTAAAATCACAGAATGGTTTGGGTTGGAAGGAACCTTAATAACCATCTAATTCCAAGCCCCTGCCATGGGCAGGGACACCTCCCACCAGATCAGGGTGCCCAGGGCCCGTCCAGCCTGGCCTTGAGCACTGCCAGAGATGGGTCACCCACAGCTCCTCTGGGCAGCCTGGACCAGGGCCTTACCACCCTCATCACAAATCATTTCTTCCTGGTATCTAATCTAAATCTACCTTCTTTTAGCTTAAAAACATTACCCTGTTTTGCCCTATCACTGCACCCCTTGTCAAAGAGTCCCTCCCCAGCTTTCCTGTAGGCCCCCTCTAGGCACTGGAAGGCCGCCAAGAAGCCTCCCTGGGGCCTTCTCTTCTCCAGGCTTAACAGCCCCAGCTCACTCAGCCTCTCTTCTCAGCAGAGGAGCTCCAGCCCCCTGACCATCCTCGTGGCCTCCTCTGAACCTGCTCCAACCGGTCCCTGCCTCTTGTGCTGGGCCCAGAGCTGAACACAGGCTCCAGGTAGTGTCTCACGGGAGCGGGGCAGAATCCCTTCCCTGCCCTGCTGGGCACGCTGCTGCTGGTGCAGCCCAGGGTACAGGTGGCTTTCTATGCCGCCAGTGCACATTGCCAGCTCATGTTGAGTTTCTCACCAGCCAACAACCCTTCTCCTCGGGGGTATTTTCAATCCTTCCTGTGCCCAGCCTGTATCTGTGCTTGGGATTTTCCTGACCCAGCTGCAGGACCTTGTACTTGGCCTTGTTGAAAGAATGAAAGCTAAGAGACAAAAAACAGCTGCAGTTGTCAAAAAGAGACACCATAATTCAGGTTTCAGAAGCATTTCAGAAGCACAAAAATGACATAAGTGAAGACTTAATGGGTCTGTAAGATGAACCAGAGATTCAACATTTGGAGGAAAATGAGTAGAGACTCAAACTGTAAGTCAATAGCCAACAGGAGACCAAAGATTGGCATTGGAGTCAAAACTAAGGAAGTGAAAGCATGGAGGACAGTGCTTGAGGTAGGTGTTTTAACATGGCTGAAAAGGACAGGTGCCAGGGGTGACAGGTAGAGAGTGAAATTGAGGAAACAGACACCAAGGAGCAAAGCGAAATGGACGGAGCAAATCCTTTCATTCGAAGCTTTTATTGATTAAGAGTTGTGTTGTTTTGCAACATTACAGTTATTAGTTAAGCAGGACACAGAGCTGGTAACTAGCTTATAATGCTGTATTTACTGCAGTGTACATTGTGTTTCCACTACTCATTCAGTCACAGAATTCCCAGCTTCTCTTTAGAAATCCCCAGAGAGATCGGAGAAGTGCACTGTTTTATGGGGGATATTCCTCCTTTCATAGCTGGAGTTGCAGGAGTGACAGGTTTGTGTGCTAAGAGCTGTTTGTTACTATGCCACGTTTAAGGTAGCAATTCAGTTTCATAGGAGTCATTCAACAACTGACAATTCACAGCAACACTTGATACCTTCTGGGTGCAGTTCCCGATTAATATGAGATACCAGAGAGCAGGCTGTTGGAACAATAGTGCTGATGGAGTAAACAAGCCAGTTAAGAATGTGTTAGGCTTTGTTCAGCTTGGAATCACATTCTTCTTGTGAGCTGAAGCATTTTACCTGCTTCTTTTAGGGTAACTGTCAAATAGCTGCTATGTAAATCTGCACTTTAAATACAATACCGCGCCTCTGAGGCTGAATGAGAATAGGATGAGAGAGAAAGTGAAACCGAACCATAAACAAAAGTAAAGCAAAACACACCAAACTTGTGATACCTTGCATGGCAACATATCCATCCTCCAGAGAATGCAATGCTGTCCTTTAGGCAGGATAACTCACAAATGCCTTATATGTAGTAGTATCCCAAAACAATCAGGGAAGAGACGGTGTTTCCCTAAAGTAACAACAAAAGCTGAAGTAATCAGAGTCACCTCTGATTCCCCAGAGAAATTAACTAAATGAACTCTGACAGTCATTACAAATGTTGGCCCTTCATTCCAATCCTGCCTCTAGTAACATGCAGGCAAAATGCCCCGCTGTCAATTAAATATACTTTCACAATCTTTTTATCAATTTTAGGTGCGTAGCAGTAGGGGACATTTCCCTGTTGGGGTGTTGTTGTCCTTCTGCAAATCCCATTCATCCCACCAAGGGCCTGTACAAGAATGTCCTGTCATCCCAGCCCCATCTGAAGTCACGGATGGGTTTTACAGGTGAACAAGCAATGAAAATAATGGGTAGGGTGTGATAATAGATACCCTCCCAAGTGGTGTATTGGGCACAATCCCAGACACAGCTGAAAAAGACACTGTTCCTGCTGTACCAGTAGGTCTTAGCTCATCTCCCTAATCCTCCTACCAGTGACAGAGATGTGCTAATGGGATGGCAATCCTGAGATTTATCAAAACATTTTTGCCCTCTTCAGGCATCAAAAACATTTGAATACTGTATGCAAGTGTGAAGCTGACAGTAAGAGATCTTTCTCACCTCTTCTGAAGGTATCAGCTGCTAGTCAAAAGCAAAGAAATAATACTGGGCTAAACACACCTTTGTTTGATTTTCTGTGACAGTGCCCATGTCCTCAAAGGGTCTTTGTATGATTGCCTGCACATAGATACAATTCAGACCTAAATCTATTCTTTCCCTGCTTTGGTATTCAACAGTAAAGTCTTTCTCCTTACACATTCTATGCATACCCTTAAACAATTTAAGACATAGTCAACCAAACCACATTCATTGGGGTTTAGTATTCTCCACTTTGCTACAGTGCATTATGCTGAACAAGAGACGGTGGCTGAAAGCATCTATTTAAAGCCTTTGAAACAGAGTGTGGACAAAGACAGTGGCATACCAACTGCATTGTCAAAATACTTTCTTCGCTTTTTCATGCCAAAACAATCCGAGAAACACTGACATTTTCTATCCAGCCTTTGAGCTATGCAATAATGTGAAAAGGCTGTTGTCCTCATAGCTCTTCAAGGACTTCTGGTCTGAACTCAGATACACTGAAGATGTGTTGCTTCTTATGATCTGTTACCTTTGGAAGACTTGACTTTTCCTATCAACCTCTGGTGCACCAGATGCATCGTCATTTTAGCATACCTGCCCTGTCGTATTATTTAACATATTCAGGGTTGAATCGGAGCCTAAGGATGATGTTTGCTATGATGAGAAGCCAAACTGCAAGGTCCTGCTATCAACAAATGGCAGCACTAATGTATGCTGAAGAGATTACAGACAGCTTTTTCTTTTCTTTTTTTTAAAAAAAAAATTAGTAAATTCTAAAGCCTACATTCTAAATTTTATATTTTTACCACTGTCTTTTGTTATAAAACTGATATATATAATGACATGGGCAGAATGCAAATTGTATACATAATATTATTCATCACACCTAAAGATAATAAATCATAACTTATCAGAATTAATACTTAAGAATTAAATGACTATTAAAGGTACCACCCAAAAAGTTGCAAGTATAATACATTATATGTATAGTTTAACATTAATATTAAAGCAGGACAAATCAATTAATACATCAAAATCATAAAAGAATTTCAGGTTCTGTAATTCAGGGAGTTTCAAAAATAGAGCTTAATTGCATGAAATTGTGCTCTGATCCATATGCTTCCATGGGCAAATGTAATTACTGCATCTTGTAAACAAGTTAATTGATGTGAGAGAATATAGTTCAGAATAACTTATTTGTGAACATCATCTCTGTACAAAATGCACATAGGGTTGGGGTTGCGATATGATCTACAGTATAATATAATCCCACTGAAACCAGTAAAACTGTGTGATTCTGCCAGAGTATCAGCTGGCAGCACGGCTCAACTTTCCTTAAAATAAGAGAGACATATCCACTCATCTAGCAAAATAGATTAGCCACTCAGACTCTAAAAAAATATTCTCATTAGCACAAACACAAAAATACTTTTCTTTTTACACCCAAAAACCTCAGAGCAACTCTAAAATTCCAACTCAATCCATGACTGCTCAAGTAGTTAAGCAGATCCCTCTCAAGAAAGAAGCACTCAAAATAGCAGCTCTTAGATTGCCAACAAAATTATGTTAGAAAGTTTGTATGCCTCCATCAGACTCATCAGTTAGGGTGGCACAAGGGAGTTCGATCAACCAGTTACACATTTATTATATAAAAAAAAAAAAGTCATAGGAATGCCCTTAATTCATTCATCCTTGAACTGCATAGCTCTAGTAGAAAGATGCACACTTCTAAAGACGTTTTATATATACTAAAATTTACTGTATATTTGATCTTGTGTCTGTCTACTTTTTAAACCAAAGAGACATATACAGTCAGGCTCCCATCTGATGTCCCCTTTCCTGTTATATCAGCCAAATATGTAATCTTTTCCAAAAAAAGAAAAAAAGCTACAAGCTGCCTTTTCCACATAACCAGAGTTATCACTATTAATTACAAAATTCTTTAAAACAAACTCCTCAGGAAGATGATGTCCAGATTGCACTCTGACTTTTGCACTTTTGCCAATCTCAGCAAACACTTGTCCCACAGCTGGCACGGGAAAGTCTCCCAGGGCACATCTGCATCGTATCTGTGGACAGACAAGCACTCTGCCCATGCTGTCAACTGACTGGGACTTGTCTGACTGTAACACCAGATGGGCTGGTCAGAAACTAATCTCCTGGATGTCCATGAAGTGGTGGAGTAACCTGCATTAGTCATTTCTTCAGTGTCTGCTCTCCTTCGAGAAAACCCAGAACAAGCAATGCCTGCAAGAAATCACACTGCAAGACTGCCAGATTCACCTTCCTTATATAGCGAGGGATGCAATCTGAGAGTGCAGGACACAAATCCTACCTTGCTTTGTGTCTGCATGCAGTATTGAAACAGGTAAATTTTACTGAGAAAAGAGGCGATCATGATGGAACAATGTGATGAAAGGAAGCTAGTGTCAGTATGAGAAGAAGTGGGACTTTCCTCTTCAAAGCAGTAGCATTAAACTATTTCTATAACTTCACATTTTTAAAATATGGAATGGCACACACAGAAATAGAAGCACTACAATAAGCAATTACTGTTTGTGATCAAATGTAATTACAATAACAGAAAGTCATAATGTTAGATGAAACATCAATGTCATTGCTACTTCAGTAATCTGAGCACCATTTTGTTTGTGTAGATGCCTTTCTTCTACTCATATACCTATAAAATACATTCATTTTTCCTTGCATTTGTGTCAGTAGCAGCATTTTTGCATCTTCTGCAGGTGTATTAGTTTGTATTCCTGCACTTTGGAACAATCTATTCTGATTACAAGTGCTCAAGACATACTTAGAATACGATCCATGTTCTCAATGTAACTGCAAAACCAGGACTATGTCCTGCATGGACCTAATTTGTTGCAAATGGAACCTCTGTCAATTTGTCATTGTCACTCCTGGTGCTGCAGAAGACCATACTTAGAACAGTTCTGCAGGGATGAAAATATACACCGCTTTGAGTAAAAGCAAAATGTTTTAAAAAGGAGTTGAAGTAGCAGAACACACAATTAGCAAGGCCAAAAAAATGACCAAAATATAACAAGGCTAGATTACACACACATCAGCATCTTTTTGCTGAAACTCTTTCAGGCTGAAATACACTTCTTCAATGTAAATTATTTTTTCATACCTTACATTCTAATTTTGCAATTTAAATACTTTTTACCAGTTTCCTTTAATTAAAATTATTATTTTTTTATTTCAGATTGGATATAGTTTCAAGTTTTTAAATTTCTGTTTGTTGTTAAAAAACAATTTTTAATCACCTACTTATACGATCCATTTAGTTTCGCCACTTAAAAATGTTGGCTTTCTCCAAAGTATGAATTGCCCAAAAGTTACACCCACAGTTAGGTGGGTGGAAAAGCTAAAATTTTCTGTTTACAAACTGTATTTGAACAGACCATACACTTTTCAAAATATGTTTGCCATTGGTTGAAAGCAATTTATACAAATCATAAATTGAGAACAACTTGTCAAGATTTTATGGAATTGCTTCAAATAAACTATTTGTCAATGTTCTTTTTCCTTGCAAGGCCTGATCCAAAACATGGTGATGTCATTAGAAAGGCACTGATTCTCTTGAGTTTTGCATCAGGCTCTATTTATTCAGCATACAGAGGTGGATAAATAATTCACAAATATATTCAGTGAATTATTCATTTGTTAAATTTTATAAATTTAAGCCTAAACTGTTTGAGAAATAATATTGCCTGTTATTCCTTTACCTCTAAATCATACTCACTTGTAAGCAAAAAAAAAAAAAGACTAAAGAAGCATTAGACAAAAACTACTTTTGTTTTTTAGCTCAGGATAGATATGATCTCTTGGTAACATAAGGGAGAAGAAAAAAACATTTTTTGGGTTTTCTGTTCTGAAATACAGCCCAGCAAGAACTTCCTTGCTATTTCCTGACTGTGCCAGCAGAATGGCCAGTTTGTGGGAATAGCTGTTTATATGTAATTTCAAAGGCTCAGGCACTACCAAACTGCCCAGGGGAGGTTCAGGTTGGAAATTAGGAGACATTTCTTCTCAGAAAGGCATTGGAACGAGTTGCTCAGGCAGGTGGTGGTGTCTTCGTCCCTGGAGGTGTTCAAGGAAAGGTTGGGCCTGGTGCTTAGGGACATGGTTTAGTGGGTGATAGTGGTGGCAGGGAGATGGTTGGACCAGATGATCTTGGAGGTCTTTTCCAAGCTTTATGATTCTATGATTCTATTTGAAAAGACAACATATCTGGGAGGCAGGCAGGGACAGCTCCCTGCCCTAGGCCAAAAGGCTCACCTCACCTTTGCAAGGATGGCCAGAGTGTGATGCAAACAATTATGTACAGCACCCTCTCCCAGCTCTCAGCAGCTTTCTTGTTCTGCTCTTGTGAAAAAAATTTCCCAACACCCTACTGCCACAATACATCAGGTTGAAAAGGGAGTAAGCCCATTGCTAGCCAGCCCATTGCATTCCCAGCCTTTTGAAAAGAAACAGCTTCCCACGTGCAAAACCATCCGGGCTGGGCCTCTGCTATTTATGTCCATGAGACAGGACCATTGTTATTGTGAAGAGCATCTATTCTGGGTGAAGCCTCACAGAAGCAAACTGACAATTGATGTCACAGATATTGCAATTCTCCCTGCTGCATACCCAACCAAAATAACGGCAAGCAAGTACATTTGACTGAAAACTTGGCATAGGACTTTATCAATTATTTTCAAATCACTGAATAGGTAGATTAGTCAGGGAAAAAAAGGACAAGGTATATGGGCAAAAGAGTGAGCCACTCATTGGCATGACCCTTGCCTCAGAATTAATATATTTTGACCTTTCATGGCAAAAGGTTTAGGGAAAAAAAAGAAGTTTAACAACAATGCTTCACTTGGTACAGATACCACAATCGATACAGTATGTGTGAAAGGCTATCTCACAAATGGAGGTGCTCTCTGCAAAGTGAAATTATAAGCTTTTAATAAATGGAAGGCTATTTGGCCACTGCAACTAAAAGCAAGATGATCTTGAAGGTCTTATCCAACCTTAATGATTCTATGATTCCTCCATTATTACAAAGAAAATCAGATAGTGAGAAAACAGGGCAAAGGAAAGGCCTGAAGAGACATCTCCCTCTTCCCCTTCTTGAGGAAAAGTGTTGTGGAAGATCACTTCACCAGACCTTTGGACCTGACATTAGAAGCGGGCAAATACTATTTAACACCGAGGTTCACTCTACATAAAATCCTTTCCACTACTTTAATACACACTGGATTTGCCAACTAGTAATGAAATGCTTTCTGTCTGACATGATTTGCTTCATTCACAGCCAAAATGTGCACTGATGCTTGCAAAGAACTCGTGACAAAACCACAGCTCTGCCATTACTGCCAGCATTCCCACATTCGCAGATTAATCTGTTTGCTCTTAGTGCTTGTTCAGCTCACGCTGTAGCATGCATTTACTCGGTGCTGTAGCACTGCCGTTACAGCCATGACATAAGCTTCAACTTATGGAAGCAAGACTGTAGAAAGCAGTCATGCTTTATATCAAAGCAGTTAAAACAGCTGGGAAAACCAGAAACCTGATAATAGGATTTGGTGGTCAAATGCTTTTCTACTTTTCCAAATTTCCATTCCTCTAATGAAAATTATTCTCCCTGCCTCCAAATCTCATTTCTCTTATACCTACTCTTCTATCACTTTCCCATAAATCACTTCAAACTCTGTTTCTGATTGCCTGAAAGCCTGTCATGGCCATCTAGTGACGATGTAGAACTGGCAAATGCAGCTCAAGACATTGTGTAGGCTTTTGCACATGCCTCTCAAAATCCTTTTAAACTGATTATGGCATCCTCTTGGATTTGTTTAGTCTGAAAATGCTCATAAAATCTGACAGAAAAAAAATGCTTTTAAAAATATTAAGCAGCTTGTTAAGAAATACTAATCAGCTTGGTTTAATCGTATCACAGGCAATACATACACACTGCCCTTTACATGACAGAAGCTCACCTTTAACTGGTTGATATCCAGCAGTAAAAAGAATCAGTTTATACCAAAATATTTTACAAGGCAAAGGTCTTATTAAATAGAGGCTGCTCTAGTTTATGTCAAAATTGACTGAAACAACAAATTAACTGGAAGATATTGGTCTGTGGGCAGGCTTTGAAAGGTATTTCACTGCATACCAGTGGATTTTTGCAAACTTGGCCATTCTTCATTTCAGATAGTGTTTCAGGAGATTTTCAGATCACATTGGATAGAAAGTGAAGTGCAGCTTTTATTAATACTTGGGCAATTCTGAAAGCCAAATAATCTTTCCTTGTTTCCTTTTTTTTAATGTTGCTCTTTCTTTTGAAATGTTTACTTAACACACTTTATCTGTTTTTCTACACTAATACAGAAGGGTGAGATTCACTGCCACGTAAAGGATCTTTTATAATACTTCCATGATGTCAAGTAAACTGAATGGGTGTAAACTTCCTTTTTTTTAAAAAAAAAAAAGGCCTCCCTGGCTGGTTTAAATCTCTATAAAACAAGATACCAGCCCCACTCTAACTGCAGTACAAAGGGAAATTTGGATGTGACTGAAATCATCTGACTATGGATGCCAGAACAGTTTTGTTATATAATACATGTGAGCACAGCTGCTTGCTTATCACAAGACCCAAAATAAATACATCACATACTGAAGGGCAGAGTTACCTTTCCTTCTGCCTCATAATAACTCCCCCTTTATGGGCTACTTCCCTTGAGCTATTCACAACACAAGAATGGAATTGTCTGCAGTACAAGACAGAAGGAATCAGTAGCTAACGTTTTCCACCTTCACCCCCATCATTTTCTGAACAGTTTTTAAGGCAACAGGAAGGAGATTGGCTCTGTTCCTTGAGGTGCGCTTCTGCTGTTTCTGCAGGAGCTAACAGAGTCCAGCCAGTCAGATGTCAGTTTGGGGGACTCTTCTGGCACTATTTCCAAGGCAGGTACATGCAATGAGTTCACAGAAAAGATAGCACTTCCAAACAGTGAGAGAGCTGTCTCTAACCCACTCAGCTTGAGAGCACTGTACTACTGAGTGAGCTCTGCCACTTAGTCAAGACCACTGTGGTGCCATCGAGACCTATATGGTATCAGTGATTCACACCTCTCCCTGACTGCGAACAGCACATTAAAAGTTCACTATTACTGTGTACCCAGGGCATACACAGTTTGACTGCTATCTACCTTCTAACAGAAGCTGTAATGTTAAATATCTAACCAGGAAAACATGCATTTTAGGCAATACTTTTTCTAACTTTTAAGATCTGATCGGTCCAATCCAGCCAGGCTTTAAAGCTGTCTGTTGAGAATCCTACTTCAATATTTTTGCTGATTCATTGTATGTATGAAAGGGAAAACAAAATCCAAGATTTTATGATTTGATATGGCAAATACACCAGAAAAAAAAAAAAAAAAAAAAAAAACTTTAAAATAAGTTTTCCAATAATTCAAACAAACTTTTCTGCTTTCTGTTCCACCACTTCACATGATGACCATCCTCCCATGTGACAAGATCTTCCGTATTTTGGGGTTCAGCCCAAAGATCTTTGTGCCAAAAGCTAGAACAGTGAGTGACAACACAACTCGTTCAGCCTCTGGGATGTCCAGCAGACTGAAAAGAGGGAAGAAAATTGGCTAGCTGCAGCAGGAATCAGATGTTAGTACCGGAATAAAACTGATCCTCTTGACTGAAGGCTGGACTACATATAGTGACAGTGAGGAGAGAACAGGAAAGGCATTTTTCAAAGGCATACTCTGCTGTCATAAATCCAGAGTCTTCCTTCTGGAGCTGGCAGATTCTGCGAGAGCAAAGGTGGGTCAGCAATGGATGAAAGAAAAAGGGGTTGGCAGGGTCTTCATATCCCTTCTCACACAAGGCTGTGAACTCTCAGAATTATTCTTTACTTCTGAGAAGGTGACTTTCAGCTAAAATTATACACAACATAGCCCTGACTCTCCTCTCTGTGACCCTAGTATAAAAATACAAAGACCAAACCAGATTTACAGAGGCTGGAAACCAGGCTGCTTTTCCTTGCAGGTGCAATAGTATCCATGTAACTAAACCATTTTCTCCAATCTGCTACCAACAAAAAGATTATTTACAGTTCAAGTCTTTGATTTTAACTTGTCTAGAACAATTTCTCTTCTATGTTCCATAAAAGTGAGAATAGCAGCTATATTAGGTCCACAGAACTGTGATGAAAAACTCTCCAGAATGGTTTTTGCCATGCTGAATGTTGCCCTCTGGTCTGGTTTCTGGCAAGTTGTAATAATGTAACCTGACTCTCAACTATCCTGACCTGCAGCTATTGTCACATACTTTCCCAAATCATCCACAAGACATTGAATAAACTCAGCATGACTTATTTTTGTTATGCAACTCTGTGAAGAATACAACACAGGATCATAGACTGGATGGCCCAGAATAACTCTGTGCAGAAATGACTCAGTATCCAGGGAAAACTTTCAAGCCTGCAAAGACATGACATATTCCTGGAAAGCAACTGTTAAACTCTGACTAATGCATTCCCCTCTTTTCTACCCCTTTTTTAAAGTCTATCTGTCCGCAGGTTTTGAAGCTCTGAATGTTCCTGGGCACTGAAAAGAATGAGAGGTTGACACTGCAAAAAGTGTCTGAGACAGCTGGACAATACTCTCTATGTGATATTTTAGGAACATTTGGGGGAAATGTAGCAATCCAAGAGTCCAGACCAGACATTTAGTTTTTGCCATGTTCCACGGCACCTATCAGGTGTCCTGGAAAGACTGAAATTTGGCCATTCAAGTGAGCTGGCTCAGCAAGCACAGTTTTTAGGTGGGTTGGATAAGCCACACTGTTGACAAGCCTTAGAGTCCCAAGTGCTTCTGGCCCAAACTAGTGAGAGCAACTCTAGGGACTTCGGGAATTATATCCCTGCCACAAGCCTGGAATGAGCAAAGCTCCCCCTTTTCCATCTCCCCTCACAGGCAGAAAGCCTACTGACAACGTACTTGTAGCAAAGTGAAAGCATGTGAAAGTGGACAGCAGGTGTAAATAAATATTAAGAAGTCACTTTACTGAAGGAAGTCTAAAAGAGACAGTGCTCCCCCACCATCTTAAAAATTGGAGTTAACTTCCCAAAGAGTAAAAATTTATGTCATCCCCACACAGAACTCAGAATTTGCTCCTAAGGAGCTAAACGTTAGTGAATGTAAAATGGAAAGCTCAAACTTGTGAGAACATGCTGACATTACATATTCCTTGCTTTCTTTCAGGCTGCTTCATACTATTCCAGTCTCTTTTTGGGAGAGTGGAAGACTATGGATCCCTATACTCTGGGTATAAATCATAAATCACATCCACCATGAGAAAACCACCACATATTACTATTACACAGAGCCATAGATTGCTAAAGACAACAGGCGGTGTAAGAGATGGGCATGAATGTTAACTACCTGAACTAGCAAGAGAAACACTTTTTTCACTGACATAGCCTACAGCATGTTTGGAGGCAGTAGTTTGTTTTCTCCAGAGCAATGGTGACATTTTAGATCATCTTCTGTGCTATAAATGGAATGCTGTGATCTGCTGAACATTTGCTACCTGGAAGACCATTTCCTGTTGCCTGAATCATTAACTTTCTTGGATGACATTGCCACATCTGTAATGAAAAGATGTTATGTGCTGCTAATTTATGAGGCTACTCTAGTGCTGATATTTTAAACTACTCGGGTGTGAATAGCAAAGGCTGGCTGGTATTTGAAATCTCTTCGGCAATATTAGCTCACTGTGGATGGTATTTAAAATCACTCTGGCACTCTGGGGCATCAGAGGCCCCAGAACAGTCGTGTCCACTGCAGGAGCTGAGATAATATTTCCCAAGGCTAATACTTTATTTCCACTGATAGGAAAGGAGTGCAGGGAAAGAAAATTTAACAGGCCTGATGGTTCTCAGATTAGTGCTTTGAAGAAAACATGTACAATGATGTTCCTGTAGCAAATGGAACCACAGACTTTGAATTTATCTTCTAATAATAGATGGGGAGGAAACAAAACTCACATCCATAAGAAAGGCAGAACAGGACAGCAAAAGGTGGTTCTTGCTTTACAAAGTAGAAAATGCAACCATTTTCTGTAGGTCCCATTGTAAGCCTTTAGGGGTCCATTATTGCCACCTAGTGTGAGTTTGAATATAATATAAGCCACAAAATTGTACCCACTCAGTGTTCTTTGAACCCAATAAACTCCACTCAAAGTAGGTCAGCTCCTTTGGAAACGTCTGCAGGCTTGGATCTAGAAATACCTGCCGGCTGCGGTTTCTGTCTGCTATGTCATGTTGCTATATCGAGTATCCAAATTATTGCATACTTCTAATATCACCATTTACCTTCTTGATGCTGATTGATCTATGTATTGGGATGACTAGGAAAAAAAATCAATCCCTACCTGTATTTTAACAGAAGATTCAGTGTCCAGTAGAAACACGTGCTCATGCAAATTCTACTGTGCTGACTTTAGAACTACAGCTAATACATTTTAAAAATCTAAACAAGATGCATGTGAAGCTGTCAAAACACTCAAGGACAGCTTTGTTTCAAGGAAGTGTCTGTAGCTGCATGTTGTACGTGTATACAGACAAGCAATAAACATGAGAACAGGAAACCAAAAAGTCTCTTGGGTAACACCAGTTCCTCTCATAACTAATCCCAATTCTCTTCTTTCAAAATACTAAATGTAAATGAGTTTGGCTGCAGATAATGATGTTTCCATTATTAGTAACTCCCTGAATAGATACAGACCCTAGATGGGAATTTAACTCCTGTGGACTTAGCTTGGCAGGATCTATTCTTAATAGAACCTGATCAGCACAGAGTGCGAAATGACTTCAGAGTCCTCTCCAGGGGCACTGACAGACCTGCATGCTTCATCACAGTCTATTACACACTCAGATTCACTGAGCTGAAAATCTGTGGGCAATATATATTACTTCAAAACATCCATGAAGCTCCTCGATCTGCCTGGAATTATTACCTGGTAATTCTGAATGTATTTGCTGACAGAAAATAAGGACTCAGTATGAAATCCTTTTCTTCTGCATTGTTTCTACAGCTGCCCAGGGATTCCCAAGGTAGAGGCTGACCCAGAAGCTTTCAGTTTCATGACACACAATTTTATGGTGTAAATTATATGACCAGACTGAATTACACTGGAAATGGCAACAGGGAGCCTCCTTAGACAGACCGGAGCAAGATACCTAGCTAGGGGTAGATCCTTTCAAGCTTCACCAAAATGGCTAAGATTTGTCAGTTAAGTTTACCAGCACAGAATAAACCACAGGTCCTTCAGTCCAACCCAAATATTTCTGGTTTGTGTATCCTCTAAGCACATCTTTCTGCATTGTCCATCTGAGCAAAAAGCCTCCGTGTCCATCACACTCAGGAAACTGCTGAAGTTACATGGCATAAATATGGGCCTGTTTTCCAAACTAGCCTCCCATAGGAAGATAATGTTTAAGGGGACAAATAGTCTTGAGTAGGACTTGCAGCATTTTTTCATCCAAGTTTTTTCAGAGTGAGTCATATCCTCACAGGAACTGAAATTTCTTTTAAATACAGATTTTCATGAAGGCATATTTTAAATGATAATCATTTCAATATGGTTTAAATATTTTTCAGAATGTTTCTATTTTTTTCATGAAACATGCAAAAAGTCATTGTACTTAATATCCATTTAATATTCTAGACATTTTAAAATAGAAAGTGCAACATTATACATAAATCATCCATAATTCCTTTTCCTCACAAAATTTCCTTTGGGGGAAAAGAAACAACGGCACCTGTGCTCATCCTGCCATTGGAATATAAAGCTATAAAACTGTGGAATTTCCTAAAAGTCAGACAAGGAAGTGCTGCCAACATCTTCCCTGTTATTTGTGCTTTTGAAAATATATAGTTCATGCAGTTCAATAGATTTCCATCAATTTGATCAGATGACAATGACATCTAATGAATCCCGGTACAAATTCTTGTGCCTGCAACAAAGAATTAGCTGAAGATGGAGGCTTCCTTTAGTTAATTGTATTATAAAGACAACCCATTTTTTAATAATGTTCCTTGGGGTAATAAATCTACAATGACCTTAACCATGATTTCTTCTGTCAGTTGAAAAACATAATCTTCATGGTTAGCCAGGTGATTTAGTGTGTTCTTCAACTGCCCAGCAACAGATTATTTCATTTATGTCTTCCATTTATTCTTCCAACATTGCTGATCCAGATAATAAAGAATAAGCTTCACAGCTATTATCTCTGGTTAATCTGTCATAATTGTCTACATCTTAAATTAGGGATATTATGCCGAATTGCATTTAATACAGTAGAGCTTTGCTGTGTGCATCAGACAATCCCCCCCACCCTTAACCCCCCCAAAATGACCTTGACTGAGAGAAAAGCCATTCTAGATTCCAAATCACTAAAAATATCTCATATAGAAGTACTATGCAGATGCAGACAATGATCCTTGTCCTTCTGTATTACTGTTGGTTTCCAAAATACATTGACAACAATAGTTTTAAATGAATACACTCCCTTGCAGTAGGAAGAATACTATAAATAACAGAAGTTGCCACCAGTGGGAGTTTGCACACAGACACTGGCATTGTGTTTTGTCCTTCATTACTCACCTGAATTATGTTCTGCTCCCCTTGACCAATGTTCATTGCTGAAATATGTTTTGTTCCAAAGGATGTTCCAAAGGCTTCATTTCCAAAGTAGACTGAAGAAATGGACCTTTTTTTTTTTTTTTTAAAAAAAAAAAAAAAAAAAAAAAAAAAAAAAAAAAAAAAAACAGAAGGCAACCAGGTTAGTAGGTTCAGTTCAAGACTAAACAGATCCAAATAGCTCCAGGGCTTTTGCTCCTGCAGTTTACACTACAGTCACAGATGACGTCAAAACACTGAACAGCAATCTTACAGCATCACAGTGTGACTGATGCCAGAGTCCCCCAGGCCCGTCTGCTCCCCCAGCCCCAGCAGGGCCACCCTGAGCAGGGGGCCCAGGCCTGTGTCCAGGCAGCTTTGGGAGATCTCCAAGGAGGAGACTCCACAGCCTCTGTGGGCAACCTGGGCCAGGGCTCCAGCACCCTTGCAGCACAGAAGTGCCTCCTGGTGCTCAGAGGGAGCCTCCTGTGCTCCGGTTTGTGCCCACTGCCTCTGGGCCTGGCTCCCCCCTGAGCCTTCTCTTCTCCAGGCTGAACAGCCCCAGATCTCTCAGCCTTTCCTCATAGGATAGATGCTCCCATCCCTTAATCATCTCAGGGGTCCTTTGCTGGACTCTCTCCAGTAGCTCTGTATCTTTCAATGCTGAAATCATTCCTTTTTTTTTTTTTTTTTTTTTTTCCTGACAATTACAGAACACAAGTAGAATAGGCAATGATTGTATCAAGAGCACAACAAAAAATTAAGAAAATAGGGAAAGAAGAGATGCCTACCAACTTGAAGCAATGATGGCAGGAAAGACCATAATTTCTTGTTCTATCTCATAAAGAAACTTAACAGCACACAAAACATTTTGCTTTAAAAATGTCCTCCAGTGCCTGCATGGAATATCTATCGGAAGGTGACACTTTCCTTCTCTTGTGATTGGTTGTGTGCCCTGGGAAATGTAAAAATATCACCAAGGTATGCATAAGAGAGAAGTTAATTAATTTAACTTCCCGATGGGAATATATTAACAGTGTAATAAGATGCTCAAAGACTATCTTTATGATTGTCCCTGCCAAACCAGTTGCTGGAATGCTTTTCTTTTTTTAATGCAAGAAGTTTTATCCTCCATATGAAGATCCAGATGCTGACTATGATCTTTGTGTGGCAGAGGTCAGTGCAAATATTCAGCCTCTCCTGTGTCAGGATCAATACCTATGAACAATTTTATACTAAATTCCTCTATGAAGCTAAAGGGAACCTTTCTCTGTATTAATACACTATGATTTGATGAAGAAAAAAATACAGTTTTTTTCATTGCCACTCAATGCTTTTTTTTTTTTTTAGACTCTTGTATGGACAAGTTCAAGTGTAATTTGTCCTGCGCAGTCATTGCCCAAAGTGGACAACATAATTAATCATCTATCTTTATGTACTTGTGACTAAAAATGACTTTTATCTAAATACTCTTACCCTAGCTCTCCCCTTGATTAATCCTGAATCATGTAAGCATGAATTTTATTACCAGGTCTCTCCTATCAGCCAGAATGTCACACTGGAATTTACTGAAAAAAAATCATGGTATGTTGATTTCCCCACTGTTCCATAAACGCCATTTATTTTCTTTTTGAAATATATTTTGAAATAGATTTTTGGATAACTGGGATGGCCAGTGTGATATTTCCTTCTGAACAGCTTTCTCAAATTATACATAAAACATTTGCCCTGCTTAAAAACTGAATATGAGTGATGTAGAATTACATTCCCCTATAATAAAACCTTAAATCAACTTTCAGTTTCTTTATAACTGCCCAGACCAAGAAAAATCTTCTTGAAAAGCCCCACTACCCTTAGGATCATCATTTAAGAGGACACTGTCTACTAGGCTATTTACACTTTTATCTGTAACTGATGGAAATCTGTGGGTAGGACATAGTCTAGTTTCTATTTCCCCACTTTTTAAAGAAAGCCAAACCTCTCTACTTAGCTGACTGTTTCTCTCCAAGAAATGCATTACATAAACAATAAGGAAATTAAGCCTTTGAGCAGTACACACAGCAGTGTGTTCATTTATGTCATTCCAGGTTTACAAATGAGACAGACAACAAAGTCTTCTTTTTTAAAAACAAAGGCACAGTGGCAAATTTCCAAGGATTTCAGGAGATCAAGCAGCCCTTTTCAATTGCAGAGTTTTTCAGATTTCTGTAACATTGTCTTGGCTGATTCAATTTCTTCATTAGTAATTGCTTGCATTAAACAATCACAAAAACATTGGAAGATATCAAGACAAATGTCTGTCAAAATAAAAATTTCAAAATTAAAAATAAAATGAAATAAAAAGCCAGCTGTCAGTGCACATCCCCAATCTCCCATATTATTTTGCTGATTCATTTATTAGGTTATTCATTAAACAAATATCTTTTTGAAGGCCTTTCTGGTGCAAAATAAATTGCCTTGACACGTAAATTGTTCCCATTTTGCAGCTTTTCTAAAAGATTAAATCTTGTTGACAAAATAGCAAGCATTAAAAAGACAAAAGAAAAGGAAACAACAACAAAAATAACTGAGTGAGGAAGAGAGACTTGCTGCTTTCCAACACCCATTGATCACAGCAGACTTGCCCAGAATCCAGGATCTTCAAACAGACTCATATCTCATGTTGGGAAATGTTGGTTTGTTTTTTTCCCTGAGTGAGTAGGTCCATAGGTCCATTTCAATGACCACCAAATTTATTTATTATGAGTAGTTTATATAAACTTAACACTTTGTTGTTGTTGTTGTTGTTACTGTGATCCTAATAATCAGCAACAACACGGTCAGAAGCTCCTGTGATCCTAATAATCAGCAACAACACGGTCAGAAGCTCCTTTGACAATCTTTCCCTTAACAACAAAACAAAGCTGTAATATGAATTTCCAGTCATCTGGTCACATTTTGGCTGTACTAGGAAATCAGACCCGGTGCCACAACTGAAGGGAAAACCCTCAACAGCAGTCTGAGTTTTCTATTCTGCTGTAACACTACCTATACAGCTGCTTGTGCTAAGAAAGTTGTTAGAATAATGGTATGGACATCGTGGTGCAGCTCATTTTCCTGTTGATCCATGAATGGGTATACGAATACATTCTATTAAGCCCTCTGTGTTTACATTTACCACTTTCATAGCACTGTTACAGCTTCAAAACTGGATAACAATCCTCTTGCACAAAAATTGCTTGATTTGGAATAATTAGTGTACTCCTAAATGTTATTTATTTTGAATGAAAGAGCTAATCGTTCTTTAAAAACTTCAAGAACTTTAAGTATTTACCAATTATCTGATACATTTCAATTACTTTAACTTGCCAGAAATACAATCCTATTATTCCCAGGCTGCTGTCTGGTTGTCATGACTTGGTAAACTGTCACACTGCACATTGTACATCTCCTATCACTGTTGTTCCAATGACTTTTATATGTACTCTGCTTCTTCCCAAGTACTATTTTATTCTGAGACACTGATATTATTAGTGTCTTTTCAAATCAATTCATGTCCTGCTCCACTCGATAAACATATTAATCCATACGAGTCTTTTATCCTTCCTTATTGGTCATTAACCAATTACACATTATTGATGATTTTTCGTTCTATAAAAATTTAAACGATAAACAAGAGTTGTTGTGACAGCCAACTTAACCATCTAGCACCATCTTGAGGTTAAACTGATCTTGACATTTTAAAATAAATGGACATTACTTGATCATAAACTCACCAGAAGTTTTGGTGAGTTTACCAGCAGAGTATTGTGGATATGTATTCTTTATATAAATTCTTTATAAGAATACGTATTCTATGTATTCTTTAATGAAAAAATAATAATAATTAATGAGTTAAGACAAACATTCTGCAGATTTTTTTTCTCTGCTACCCTATATTGACTTTAAGACATTTCTGTTAGTTCTGCTAGTAATTAAGTTTAAATTTATATTCCAAAGCAGAAGTTGTATACTACAAGATTTTGTTTTGAAGCCCTGCTAGACAGTGTACTCAGGAGTGAGTTAATGAAATTCTAAGGTTATGACTGCACAGACAAGATCACCGATAAGTAGTTTCCTTGGGCTTCATTCTGTAGTTTACTTATGTGCAAAAACCGTATGTTTACGAAGCATGACTTATTCTAAATGATTCTGGGCCACCTAGATACAAACATATAGCAAAATAAAGTTTTTTTTTCCAACTGAAAATATCTGAGTAGAACTAGGTAAGATATTTTGAAGTTTTGAAACATAATAAAAATATCAGATAAAGCTATTGAGTTACAAGCTTTTTCACTGCTCACTTCATGTTTGAAGCTGATCATGACAGTGGAACAGGTTTGAGATGAGGAGCATGGCACAATTATGACTTGGAATGGAAAGGCGATGAAGGCTGGAATTTCTTCAAGGAAGCCAGGCAAGGAAACCATGCTGAGTTTCTCTAAATAGATGCAGGTGTAACAAACTTGCCAACTTGGAAACTTCCCAAAAATATGTATATGTAACTGTTTATTCGCTGAGGTGATATGCTCCAGGACAGACGCAGCTATTAAATATATTTGTAAAAAGATTTTTTGTTGTTTTTTACCACAGTGGCCAGGTTGAGCACATGCTGGGCTTTATAGCCTTCCTGAGTTTCTCTCTGCATATGCTGGCAACTTCCTTGTACTCTCCCTGAACTGCCTGCCCCTTTTATCACCAGACATAAACTTTCTTTTTCTCCTGGACACTCACCAAAAGTTCCCTGTTCAGCCATGCCAGCCTTCCTCCCTGCCGACTCATCTCACTGCACACGGGGACACCCGGCTCTTGTGCCTTGAAGGCTTCATTCTTGAGGAGCAACCAGACTTCCTCCACCCCTCTGCCCTCCAGGACTGCATCCCAAGGGACTCTCCCTGAACAGTTCCTGAACATTTCAACGTCTGCCCTGCAGAAGTCCAAGGTAGCAGTTTTACTGACCCTCCCCCTCCTCCCCCCCCCCCCCCCACCCACCCACCCATCATCCCAGGACAGTGCCCCGCCAACACAGTAAAACAGCTATATCTGATGCTCTTTTAAACTTAGATGAGACAGCAAGATGAATTGAATGGCACTTAACATTCCCCTGTTGATAGGTTTTGTCAAAATACCTGCAGCAGCTCTTCAAACTTTCAAGTGACAGTATTATGGGAAATTCCATACATGAAAGCCTCTTCCCAAGGCAGCTGTTCAAAACATCATGTAAATAACAAGCAAGGGTATAAACAGAGTGACAACATTCAGAGTCTGTAACTCCCTGTCCTGTTAATTCACACTGCACTCAGAATACGTGAAACAGGAATGGGAGACAGCAGCAGACTAAAACCCCAGGCTGAAAAGTGGATCTGATCTCTACTTAGTCCATCCTGCAACTTATAGCTTGAAAGATAATATTGTCTAGAAACTAGATCTATTTCTGTTTCTGCCCAAATCTCCTTTTAACTCCTACACACCTCCTGGCTCCCTCCCTGCTTCTTCTGTCACATCAATAAAGGCTGTATATTTGCCAGAGCTGCAGCTGTGATCAGGTACTACACTGGAGAATGGGACCTGGTATCCTGAATCACATAGGTATTTTGACTAGCTTGTCATGAACTCTCAAATCTTCAGACTGAAGGAGTCCTCATGTTTTTGAAAGTCTGTGCCTCTTCATCCCATCAATGTTTTTTAACTTACGGATGAAGGAGCTAGGAAGAGCACAAGCACACACAAAAACTAGCTCAAATTAGTGTTACTGGGATAAGCTTGACATTTGTTACCAATAGACATTCTTGGTTATGACCATGCCAATTTAATTCTTTCCTAATTGCTCAACTTAGACACTGAAAATTAAAATTAGTTTTCCTGCTGTAATTGCTCTTGTTCCTTCATTGCACTTGACGCCCAAAACACCAGCCTGGCTGAGTGTTTTAATTCCAAACAACTCGTAATCAGTGTTCTATTATGTTACATAAACAACCACACTGAAAACAACAAAAAGTTGCATGCAACAATAAAAGCTTGGAGCTCCCCAGCCAGTAGAGTAAAATGCTCTGTAGCTTTTATGGAGATAATTGATTTGATGCCTATTACGTTTGCTAAAAGGCAAATGCACTCTTTCACATTGCAGCTTGTCTCCGAACAGGTTACTTCATTTTGCTGAAAGCTTTGGACCACATATATTTAGCAAAACAAAAGATGACGTGTAGGTCAGATCAAATGCAGGAAGCAAAAGGGCAGCTGCAAGAGTTAGTTACACTGCAATGTGTCTGCTTTAAGGACCAGTGGAGCAGTAACTGAGCTCTTACTGAGAACTAATTTCTTGTTCAAGCTGATGTATTGGTGGTACTGAGTCGTGGACACTCATATTGTGGCAGGACAGTTTGCAGAAGGCCAAGAGTATATCCCAGTGTGCAGGCACTAGAGCAGGGAAATATTATTCCAGGACTTTTTCCCTTCACTTTTTTTTTTCCCTGATAGAGAGTGCTTGGCCACAACTGGAGCTGAGACACTAGGTGGAATGAACATCTGCAACAAGGGAGTATGCAAAAGTTACTGTCTTGATATCTAGTTTCATTTGTTTTATTTTTTTCCTTTCTTTTTCTTTATTTGGGGTGGTGGGGGGGATAATTGTCTTTCTTTTTTATTGAACAATGAATGCTTTCAGAAGCAGGGGAGAGTGGAATATGCTTTATTTGCTGTAACTACCACAGCAAATCTCACCCTTACCAGAAATACCAGGGAGGTTTCAATCATCTGCTTCCTGTATATGGTACACCATTTGGTTCCCGGAAAGTTACAACCCATCAGCCTAATTTAAATATGCAGGCTTTACAGAAGAATATTGAGTAAGTGCAACATACATGTGATACACAGAAGGTCAGATTAAATTAGCTAATTCCTTTTCTCTGGTCATAAGCTCACCCAGATCAAAGGAGTTCTAATGACTACTTCTCCGTAAGCATTCAGAGATTTTTATGGTACCATAAAGACAGAAATGTACCTGATGTCGCCTGAATAAATTGGCTGCAGTTGTGCATGCAAAAAGAAAACCAGCAGAAATAGATCTGAGTCCTTTGTCATCACACACCTCAAGAAAAAAAATCTCCACTATACTGAGATACACTCAAACACAGGTTACCCTTCTCAAACCGCTCCTTTAATTAGTGCATGAGAACACCATACGGTAGGAGAGCCCAAACAACTTACAAAAGCCAAGGATCCACATGCACCGCTCCACCAACTACCAATGCATAGCCACATCTGCTGATGACTGCTTATGATTAATGCATGTTAATAACAGTATCATAACATTTAACCACAGTGATTCAAGACAGCATCCCTATTCAGATGTTGCATATTTAGTTGTTAAAGTTAGGCATGTATTTCTGTGATTTTTTTTGTTGTTTGTTTTTTTGTTTTGTTTTGTTTTTGTTTTTGTTTTTGAATTGTGTCTTAAATACTGTTGCAAAAATGAGTATCATAGATCTGACCTGGAACCCACCAAAAGTTTTCAGGTTCTTCTTGTGATTTTCAGCAGGCAGCAGCTCAGACCTTATTGTCATTTGGAGTAGCAGATGAAAGCACAGTGTTTGATATGGATCAGTATAAATTACCATTATCTGTGGGATTACAGGGAGCCCAGACTTCAGTTTCATGCCATCAGCATCAAATGTCCTGTCCCAGCACCATTCTGGGACTGCAGTCCAGGGCAAAAGGGGGCAACAACAGACCTTTGACAGAAGTATTTCTGAAAGACCTCTTCTTCTCCTAATATCCCCTGTAAATGACAGTGTTCAGCCCTGCCTACTTGATATCTAATTGAATATTTGCAGCTAATGAGTATTTTTCTCGCTGACATTACACTTTTTCACTTCTGACTATAACCTTCATAAGCTTCATCTGAAGCCTCTGAGGTGAAGCGCATGCAAGCTGAGGATCAGATGAGCGTTCCCCTGAAGGAAGCTCTCATTATCATAGTGCTAAGAACAACAAGCTAATCACATAGCCATTAATATCACAGAAAGCCCCCTTCCAATTAATTTCATGGAAAGAGATGTATCTTGGGTGCTAACAAAATGTATCAGGCAAAAATATCACGCTCTGTTGAGAGAAGGCATGAAATGATGCTTTTCAACTGCCAAATGTTTTCAAAGCTCAACTTGAAACAAGTGACAGAGCACTAGTTATTGTACAACAGACTGCATGGTTGCCATGAAAACCAAAAGTTTTGGGAATCTTAGCTATCATTAGGATCCTCACTGGCACACTGAATCTCAATAGTTGCAGCGTACAAAACAGGAACCCCAGTGGCACCATCTACACAGTAATTTGAATGTAGCTGTGTAGGAGGCTAATATTTCAAGCAGAGTCTGTGTATATGTTCAGGGTAAATCTACGAGCCTAATAAGCTGTAAAAATGTGTATCATCTGTCCTTCATGGGTAAGACTAATATCCTCTGATGATCATTTCTAAAATGGGTTATGAATTCTAAAATTTAAAAATGTTGTGAAAAACAATAGAACAGCAAAATAATTCTAAACAAGAATATAAAAATAATGTGTGATAATATCTCCCTTACTGCAGCCAGATTTTATTGTCACGTTGCCTTTTAAAAATGTCTATTAAAAAGAATAAAAACAGTTGGGATGTGATAATATCAAACAGCACTAACTGAGAAAAAAAAAAAAAGTCCAAGTTTAAAACAACAACAAAAACAACAGTGAAGTGAAAAAAATAGGGGCTACCCTAGTAGCAGTCCTCTTCAGACAGTCCCTCAAAAAGGCCTCAGATATCCTTCTGGCAACCCTGAAATGCAACCCCATTCTTTAACAGCCTGTGGAGAACAACACCAACTGTGCTCCCATATGTAAACCATGGCATCAGACTTTGCTATGGAGAGAAGTCAATGAGATATACATGTTCCTGAGCTTCAAATATTTCTACTGCACTGGAAGATGGCACCATTTCTTGGCTATAAAGAGTCATGATTTTTGAGGGGATATGAATTCTTGTTGTCTCTGTAAATAACCTATATTTATTGTCTGTACTGGTTTTGTTTCAACAAGAGAGAGCTCTCAAAGCTTGAATTTCCTAATTCTAGAGGCACTGTAAATAAATTAAAATACATAGTCTGTGGAGGCTGAGGTTACTGACCAAGATGAGTACCTGGTTAACCCTGAAGAGTTTCATTTCCAACAAAATATTATCCTAAAAGGATCAGGACATATCTAACAGTCTTTGCCAGCCTGTGAAATCCAAACACTATATTGTAACTTTTAGGTTATGCACTTCACTGCAGCTTGCCTCTGAAAATCTGGCATATCTTCTGTCTGACATTTATTAGATATAAATTGCTGTTTCTCATCGTCGTAAAATACAAAACGCATGATGAAAAAATATATAATATGAGAAAGGCATTGCTTTACAGAACAACCAGAGAGAGAGATTCTGCATCCATTTCATAAGCAGAAACTAGAGATTTCCAAAACACGTTACTTGCATTTGCAAAAACTGTATCAAAAATAGAATTATCTTTCTCTGATTCATTGAAAAATAGTGAGAAAATGATCTTGAATGCTCAGTATGATAACAGATAAATCATGAGATAGAGTATAAGCAGCTTTTTTACAGACCATAAAAACAGAAAAAGAAAAGGAAGCCTGTGTTCTTAATTTATAGTTTATACACAGAGAAAAATTCATTAACATGCAGGGCTACAATATAAAAGGTGTATCTTAAAAGACTGGTGCTATTATGGAAGATAATTTCCTAGATGAAAAGGGTTGCATCAATGTACTAGGAAATCTATATTAAACATTACCTTGAGAGATTAAGGCTAATTCCTCCTTCAGCTTAAAAACTGTAATAGTTAAAACCAATAATCCTACTGCATTGTTATGTGCAAGGAAAATAAAGTCTATAATACCATGCTTTTAAAGAAACAATTCCACAAAGCTAAAAATATGATTGCTGGAGTGAATTTAACAGAAAAGTATGAGTAAGAACAGGTTACAGTGCTATTATTTCTCCAAGTGCTACAAAATAATAATCAAGGAAAGCTACTAATTTTAAGAGATTCATTGTACAGATGAAAGAATCCACACAATAATAAGAAAAGAATACTTAATAAATTACAAAAATACAGTAGCACATATAAATCAACGTGGTAGAGACTGTAGAAAATTGAGAGAAGGCCAGAAGAGGAAAATCACTAGCCAGCACAATTAAGCCCAATAGGAGCTTTTTAAAAATACATAAAGCAACATAAACTATACTAAGATTTTTATTCAAATATTTTGAATGGTAGTCACCTCTAAAAGAGCTTGATGTTTGTCCAAATTTGTCCATATTTATCTAAGGAACCAAATTCAGTGGTTTAGTTCTCAGAAATGCTACATTTAGAGAGCAGGTGGGTACTCAACACTTCTGAAAATAAGGCCATTAATTCTGCTTTTCAAGGACAGCTTGTGCAGTATTCCAAAATATTTCAGTGCCTAGAAAAGTTACATTCCTATCTTCATCCTTAACCTCCTACATATCTTTAAAATGTGCCCCATACAAACCAAGTTCAGCTGCTTGCTTTTGAAAATTGTGATTCAGGTATGGTGATTTAACGAGGATGGGCAGCTAAGCACCACACAGCTGCTCTCTCACTTCCCCTCGGAAGGAAAGGGGAGAAGAACAGCTCCTGGTCTGAGACAGCAACAGGGAGATCACTCACCAGAAACTCTACATAAAGGATATAAATGTAAATTGTTGCCTACTGACAACAAACAAGGGCAATAAGAACTAAAGGCAATCCAAAAACACCTTGTTCCCCTCCCATCCAACATCTACCTTCCCTCCACCCTCCGATTGCCACAGGGGAATGGGGGTTGTGGTCAGCCCATGAAGCTTCATCTCCACCGCTCCTTCTCAGTCCCTCTCTGTCACTGTTCCCCGTGGGGTCCCTCCCACAGGATGCCATCCTTCCTGAACTGAGCCTGCAGGGGCTGCCCACAGGCAGCAGCTCTTCAAGAACTGCTCCCACATGGCTCCGTACCATGGGGTCCATGCCCCAGGAGAAAACTGGTCTCAGCCCAGTTGTGGCTAGCAGTGGGTCACTGGAGCCAGCTGGAGCTGGCTCTGCTCTGACATGGGGCAGCTGCAGGGCTCCTCTCACAGGGGCCATCCCTGCAACTTCCCTGCTACCAAGTCCATACCATGTAAAACCAATACATCATGCTTTCAGGACTTTGAGGAAAAAATGCAAAAGAACAATTTTGTCACAATTTCAGTATTATTTTGTTAATAACACATTATTGCTATTATTGATTCTGGATTTGTCTTTCTTCTATGATATTACCCACTGCTAACAGAACTGGCTTCATCAGGCTAACTGATGTCTCTTGCTTTGGAGCAAGAGGGAATTTATTCTCTGGAATTAGAGGCTGTCAAGGACTGAGAGAGGAATTGTGAAAATAAAAGCAATCACTAAAAAGCATGTATTTATCAAGAAATGTAACTGTGCAGTTGCCTCAATGGTGTTATTGTTTTCTCTCAGGTAAATTGTTTTATGACAGGCAGTGTTTTTTTGATTGTTGTTTGTTTTTTTCAATCCTGTAAGCAAACAGAAACTACAAACAAAATTGCCCCGCAGGAACAGAAATCCAAGAATATCAAATTTAAATGAGATGGGAGATGTGACAGCAATTCTCAATGCAGGTTAGGCAATTACATGATGAGAAACATAAAAAGTTTCAGAAAAGGCATTTCCCTTTCTTCTTATTTCCTGCTTTAGCTGGTTAGTGTTTGAGCCTTTGGGTTACTAAACTCAATTGGTAGCAATTTAATTATTATCATATATTTTGAGGTGCAGAGCACGAGGTGCAGGGGAGATATTTGCTCCCTCTACAAGGTACTCTGGAGGCTTGTAAGTGTATGTTACTATTATCAGTGTTTTTTTCTAGTCACCTAATACAGGAATGGGACAATACAGAAGCACAGACACGACATTAACTCCTTCTCAATTTATAATTGTCTATTGCCTTTTAACTTAGGTATTCAAACAACAATCCACAATGCTCTTTTCTCATTAAGTTCAGAAGGTAGAAAAAGTGTTCACATCTGGTAAAATATTTGTATGTGAGTAAATTCTTTAGTAGGTGGGAACATGACACAGAGCCATGTTGCTTCAACTATATGATTGAACTGCATGGCTTTGAGAGTTTCTTCCCTGTGGGAAAGAAGGAGTTATATCAAAACCACCAGATTTTTCAGTTTTCCTGTAGCTTTTAGATTTACTGAAGCCTAATCTCAGCTCTGGACTACATAAACATATTATCATTTATTTCCCCTGCGTAAAAACCTTTGAACAATTCAAATTAAAACTACCTTTCATTGTCCTGTACTTTATCAGGACAAAGGAAGAAGTCAGAGTTTTGTAAGTACATTTTCCTTCTATTATTTTGGAAATGCTCCCATTTTAGTCAATTAAAGGAGAACATAAAAATCTCTTCAGAGTCAGGTGTGGGAGAGGTTTAAAAAGGAACAACCACATTACCGTTCAGCTATTCATGGCATTGTCAGCAAGGGAGAAATATCAGACTTGCCAGGCCAGGAAATACTGCACAGTTGCAATTTTGGCAGCTCTCACTCTCCAGCTAAGCCTTCAAAAGCAAACTGAACAGAAGGTAAAAATACAGCAAAGCATGTGCAATTTATTGAAAGTACATAAAAGGCAAACTCTCCTTCAGAACAATACGACAAAATATTCAAAACCTGATGTAAACAGACCTTTCAGTCAGAATGAGTAGGGCCTGAGGAGACATTGCAAATGCAAAGGAGAGATAAAGATAGTTATTAGGTCCTTTAAGTAAACCTAAAACATTCTTACAGAGCCAGCTCAGGAGGTATCTTTGCATTCCTCCAACAAATGAGCTTCCTGCATTTCCATTCCAGTTGAAAATAAACATGCCCAACTTCAGCCTAATTTTTGGCATTCAGATGAGCCAGATAAATCAGGAACTTGGTCCCTACACTGGAGCAGAAATATAGGCATATCAGGAGGTGATTTACAGCACCAAGACAGGTCACTGCCTTCTGGAGAGATAATCTCATGGATTCAGCTGAGAAGCCACTGCAGGCACTCATATTTTGCTTACGAAAATTGCACAGTGGGACCAGCTGATGTAAAATTCTGGTATGGATCTTGACCTCAGCATGCCATGTTCACCATGGCAGCTTTTGATGAGAATAAAGTGGGGTTGCACTGAATTTGAACCCTATTGGCCTCAGTCTGTTCAACCACACTTCTCATGAGAACAGTGACCTGGAATTTCAGAGTATTATCTAATACAAATGCCAATTCAGCCTGAATACACAGAAAGCTAAGCCTAGTAGCCTAGTACAGCACAGAGTACTGCTTGGATTCACAAATAGTCTGTAGACACACAGTAGCATCTCAAGATATCCAAGGGGCTTTGGCTGCCTTTATCATGAATAGTGAAGAGTTCTGGTTTCTGACTGTACAGAATAGCAATTGGAGCTTGGTTTTCCTACTCTGCTACTTGGTGGCTCTTCTGATCTCTCTTTCAGACAGGAAAGAATTGGTTCTTTGGAAGATGTAATACTTATTTAAGAAGTATTATTGTTACGATCACTGCATTCAGTCCTGAGGTAAGCTCCTGTTACTTTTTTTCATGCCTTTAGCTTTTTCCTTAGGAATAAAGTAGTCGACATTTTCTTAACACTTTTGATTTAATAACTAAAAGATTATCAGTTATGTTGAAACACTAGTTTTCCTGGGAGAAGCAATAGATCTTAATAGACTAGCTGATACCACTGGAAAAAGCAAACAGATTGTCATAAGCATGAAGGAGATACAATGAAAATTTTGGAAAATTGACAGGTTTTCAAAGGTATCAGCCACTTCTTACAAGCCTTGTTTCTTTCCTAATCTTAAATCTTCAGAAATGCAACAACATTTCCCAGCATTTTTATATTCAATGTTTTAAACTTTAGGATGTGGGTTCTGGTTTTGTTTGTTTGTTTGTTTTGTGTGTGTGTGTGTTTTTTTGTTTTTGTTGTTGTTGTTGTTTGTTTGTTTTTGTTTTCCTAATATAATCACTTAAGTGTCCCTAAGGCACTTTTGAAAACATGGTAGAGTATAAATCATTTTATGTCAATGTGTAAAATAAAAATAAAAATAAAAGAATTTTGCACCACTATCTCATCTCACAACATTTTTAAGATAATCTAAACATATTAGATGCTTAAACCTCATTAGTTCCAACTTGCTCAGGCGCTTTCTAAAATCCCACAAGAAATTCACATTTATCATTAGATAAATAAATAATTTTTGACAGGGTATTCCATTAACTGTATTTGAAAATTTCCACAGGAATAATTTTAATCTCTGTAGAAAAAAATAGTTTTTTTTTTTAAAAAAAAAAAAAGTTTGGAAAAGAAAAACTAGGTGGCTGGAGTTGTCAGTCAGTTGTCACGATCTCTGACATGCTTTTGTCTCTCCTTGAATCCCTCCGTCTCTCGCAATGTCCGGAACAAGTTGGAGTATGAAGGGAAAAGACATCTGTTGTTCTTGTGGTTCAACCACAACAAATAAATGATGAGAAAATGCAATATAAATTTAGTTTAAATTCTCTGGAAAGACGGCAGCCAACTGTTTCTTATTTTGAATCATCATCACTCTTTATAATGAAAAATAATTGGGTGTAACAATATCCACAAAGATATTCTGTTCTGAAAAGAATGGCAAAAGATGGTGAAGCATTACTTACATCTAGAGACCTACAATCAAGAGCTATTCAGAAAGTTGCACTCAGTTATGCTTCTGTGTCTGCCAAGCCTGTACCAAGTAACACTGATTACTACAAGCTGGATGCAAACTTCTGAGAGGAAGGAGTCTGATTCAGGATACACACAAATTTTCCAGGAGTTCTATAGAGTTTTCAATCACTTCAATGAGTTGAATGGTTCTTGAGTCAACAGCACTTTATTTCACATTTTTCATTTGGGACTGCCTTCAACGAGAATGGATGATATTGCTAACCATTCTATTGAAAAGGTGGAGTGACTAGCAAGTATTTGCAAACACAGAATATTTGTTATTCACTGGAAATAATTCTGCTGGAGCCAGCAGAAGTAAAGAATCAAATTCTCTATTTTATTGTGGGTTTGGATGCTGACAGGAAACAGACGCAAAATGCATCATGGTTTACCTAAAAAATAATCAGATCACAGTGGTATACATTTCTCTCTCCAGACTTGACCATATTGTTTTTGATCATATATGGACAGTCTTGAGTGGATGAGCCACATAGCAATTAATGATAAGTGCCAAAATACAATCAGATGCCCTGGATTTAATTATTGAGTTATAAAAGCATTTTAATTAATTGTAGGAAGCTGTAGGAAAATTAAGCTTAGTAGTATGGGATGATCAGTAAAACAGAAAAAGCTGCTCCCAGAAGATGAGCAAAAACTCATTTCCACAAATATTTACTTACTTTGGTAGCAGGACTAACACCATAGCCTAAATAATGGGCTATGCCATGCAGGTCATTCCATAATATGCTCCACACTGCAATGTACACATGCTCTGACATACAAGAATCTTGTGCCTTAATTTAGAAACATTAATTGTGTTGATTACTGAATTGCTGAAGGTCTAACTACTAGGTAGGACGTACTACAGCAGACATTCTGCAAACTTGTTATACATTGGAAACATTCTGGAGAGTTGCAATTGATACGTGGTCAAAGCAGATGTTTAAAGTTGAATGAAAAATATAATGGATTCATGAATTTTGACTTGTTAATTATGCGTACTTCATCCTTCATATATTTTGTAAATATATTTTAATTTAAATAGGGCCTGTTCACCATTTACACATCATATGTACTGTTACCAAATTTACAGCTGCAGAGATTACAGGCCTATTTTTCCTTTAAAAAAAAAAAAAAATCCATTTCATTGTGATACTGACCATCTTTCCAAACATATTCTCATGACACACACCTATGAAGATTGTTCTGGATTTTGCTCATTCTGAGCAGCCACTGCTAGTCATAGTATGAAATCCTCTTCCCACTGGTAAGCTTATCATTCTTCTTGCAGAACAACTTCCTCTGGCACCAACTACAAGTGAGAAGAATTCTTATGCCTAATTAAGAGCTTCATGATCCCTGATGTTTTCAATTCCAACATTTAAAAAGCCTTTCTGAGACAGATATAAAAATACACAATTGGTTTAATGCTTATCTCATATATACAACGCTGCTTCTGTTAATTCATTAATTTGCTTTATCTATTGCAATAAAGATTAGCCAAAGCTCAGGTTTGGATTCAGAATTAACAATGCCAAAAACCTCTAAAGACTTTAACATATCATACTGGATTTTTAAGAGATCAGCTTCTGATGCAAGTCTTCTACAATTTTGAGTTAAATTCTCATAAGAGTAACTGTTCTTACAGTATTCCAGCTAGAGTAAAGTTCACAAATAGATCCTTCGACCATCTAACTTTAAAATCAGATGAAACTGAATACAAACCTTTCAAACCTTACCTAAACATACGTAATCAAAGACAGTTTGTATACAGTATACAGAACTGTTCTAAGTATAGTACTTTTTTGGTTTTAAACCATGCCATCTGATTGAATAGGCTGACAAAACATATTAACAAGATCTCTATGCATGCTGAATTGATATTTGCTGTTCAATTTTCAATTCTTTCATCTGTGACACACCTGGTTTTAGATCTACATTTTGGCAAAATAAAGTACGAGTTCCATAGATATTGTGAACTAGTAATGTATACATGAAATTTAACTACATAGTATTTTCCTTGATGTTTCACTTTTTGTTAGGTTTGTAGCTGAAGGAAGGAAAGCTTCAGGTCTCTTTCTGCCTTGCTCTGCTTTAATACTACAATGGAGGAAATCACAGGTGACACGTCTCCTTCATGTTTCCTTTAACTCATAAAATGAGTGTTTCTGTAAATACTCCTGAACTCATATACAATTATGTCTTGGTGAGAAAAAAATGCAGCCACAAATCCTAAATGTATTCCTATGGCAATCCAGTAAAATCCCACTGATTTTTTTTCATGTTATTACTAGCAAAGCCTGATCTTTCTGGGTTGAAGACTTAAACAATGTGTGCAAAACCAGGAAGCAAAACTACAAATTCTTTTTTTCTTTTTCTTTTTTCTTTTTTTTTTTTTTTTTTTTTTAATGCTGAGTCTTAGCACAGCTCCGTTTTACTGTGAAAGCCTACAGATTCTTAAGCTCCTTCTGCAGATAATGATTAAATATGTGTAGAATGTCAGAACAATTCATTAGTGACTTCAACCACATTTAAAAGTTACCTGTTGTTCAGGAAACTCTCTAGGTAGGATTTTTCTAATCCAGAAATCAATGTTATGTCATGTCACATCTGCTTTTCTCCAGCTGGATCAGCTGCTTTTCTGCTTGGTGCATTCTCCTGCAGGTCTCCTCGTTCTTTCTCTCCACCTTCAAGGCCATTCATCTGCAAGATAACAGATTATTTGAGGACATTGTATCCATCACAGACTGCTGCCATCTCATAATCCAGGGAAAAATATATGTCATGATAATTTTACTCAAATGTTTATTGCTGTACTGATAAAAAGCAGTGAAGCAGGCCTTGCAGCCTTTTCCCATATTTCCTCCATATGAGAGAGCATAGGCTTGATCAGTTAGAATAATTGAAAAAGCAATGACAAATCAATACACTGATGTAATTTGCATTTCTTTCCTGACAGGGAAAAGAGAAGAGCACTAGAAGTATTCTATAAGAGTACTATAACAGTATTATAATGCAGGAGGTTCTTTAGGTTACAAACTTGGATGGTGAACACAAGAATAACATCCATTACAAAAGGTCATAAAAGTAGTAAAGACTAAAAAGGCAAAAGGCCTTGCCTTTCCCCATGTGACTGTAACTTTCCATACCCCTACTTTTTTCCTCTGTAAGATTAAGATGTAATTTGGCTACAAGATCAAGACTGGTAATCAGACTTGTTCAAAGTCATTAGTTCAGCTGTGAAAAGTAAATTAATAGGGAGAACATTTTATATGAACATATTTTATACACAATGTTTTATACAAAAACAATAAATGTTAGCTTTGCCTTGTGATCTTCTAGTTGCCATATGTGACATAACATTGTTTTGTTTTGCCATTACTACTGCTTAAAGACAATTAATACATTTATTTTTAAAAAACTTGTACTGATAGTAAGATAAACCAGCATAAGAATGTAGAGTCATATGGGTAAGTTACGAAAAAAAGTAAGGCTTCCCTATACCGTTTAATAGGACATCACCCAAGCCAACTGAAAACACTATTATTTTTAAATGCTTGTCCTGTACTTGTATGAAAAATCTATTCAATGAGGAGTCATTATAGATGTTAGTCACAAACTGTGCACACTCATATACTATTGATCAAGAAGAGGGAAAAATCACATGCACAGGATAGAAACAGGATGTCAGAAACAAAGCAGTTCAACACGTGTTGGATTATATAAATAGTGTTAAAACATCCCCTGGGTTTAGTATTATGTGGAACTTCTAATTTGGACAGAACACATCTTCTGCCACGTCATCAGTGGATGAAAATATCCATTACAAAGGATAGGTTGGGACACCATCATGAACTCTATGATGCTAACTGGAAATAAAGTGTTAGAGATAAACTAGAGTCCTAATGGAAAGCCCTTTGACTGCCATAAAAGTGGGCACTTGCTTCTTCATTTCTTCAGTTTTACACTGCATTAGTCACTGTCTTAATTGAATTAACCAAATGATCATCTAATATCAACTGAGCATGATCACTGAAGTCCCAGCCCATGAAAATTTAGGGGTCCTTAACAAATAGAAGAAAAATGTTAGAAATAGTCAAATACCTGGGGGTGGGAAGGGGGAAGAAAAGAGCTTTCTCTCACTGCTGTGTGGCTATCCTGTGATTTAGAGCTTTCAGACATTCTTCAGAATATCTAACCAGAATTATTTGTAGTAAGTTGTTTATATTTACAATGGAAGGAGGTGGCTAATTCATTTTGGCATATGACCATTTCAGTTATATTGAAAAAGGGTTTTGACAGTGAAACTTTAGGAACACTGAGAATGAATGGGTTGTGGCAGCTACAAGTCTCATTTGAGTTTGTAACTTCACGCAGAAATGTTACTTTGGCATCTAAAAATCCCATCAGCTCTTCTTACCGTTGTATTATGCACTCATAATCTTGACACCATTGCAGCTTTTTTTTTGCAATGTAACAAAAGTTTTATTTGTTTGGCTTATTTAGTAGGAAACATCTAAGAACATATTATTTTCCAACATGCATCCTCGAGTATTGTCTAAACACTACCAATGATACCAGCATATCAGTAACATAAAACAAATCTAATTTTACTATAATTAGCATCAAAACCTTAGCTTTTGAGAGTGTAGATCTTTATTCTTTCTCAGTTTTCACTGTTCTGATGATAGATGCAGGATAAATAACCAGAGAACAAAAACATTCAGTTCTCATTAGTTTTTAAGTATCATAAAATCACACCGATTATTTCCACCTAAAGGCACTGAAGCTTTATTCTGATACTAAGCAATGTGCCATTTTTAAAATCTCAAGATTTGTTTCTGTGCTGTAGAGGGAATTAATCAAAAAATGTGCTAAGAACTAGGTACCAATATGGGAAACAGCATATTCTATGCTGACAGTATTTCTAGCATAAGCTATTACACTTTCTCAAGGGCTGAAGATGAATCATTCTCCCTCTTGCATGTATTTATATTAACTCATAAACCTGTAATACATGGTTTAAGGACAAAGTTATGCTAGAGTATTCATTTGATTTGGTCCACTGGCCAAGCATAAACAGGGTGTAAATCTTGTCAAAAAGCACAGAGCCGCACAGCAGCTGAGGTTGGCAGGCTCCTCTGGAGGCTGAGCCCACCCTTATCGTAAGTGGGGTCAGCTAAGGCAGGTCATTCAGGGCCACATCCAAACTGGCGTGTTTGCTAAACTGAATAGAAGCCCAACCATCTCTTCTCTATTTCAGACCATTTGATCTTCAAAAGCGTGTTCTAAAACAATGCATCTGTTGCAATATGAATTCCATGGAAAATCCTTGAGTGATGCAACTTTTTGATACACCTTACTCTGAGGAACTTCCAAACTTGCATATCAGGGTTTAGCTATAAACTTGGCCTTCCTGAATTGTTGTCATTGAAATTCACTTGATGTAGCAAACAGGACTTCTGGAATTGAAACCACACAGCTAAGAAATGAAAGAGAAGTTTCTCCAAGCTTTTAAAGGATGCTGCACTAACAGCTTTGGATTGCCACTGACAGTTTATTGTGCACCACGTTCCAGACTGGGCCTTGACAGGTGGAAAGGCAAGCTCCCTGAGTGCAGCACAACCAGGACCTGACACACGCTCACAAACCAGACCAGCTGAATAACAACACGGTTGGCATTTTGAGAAGATGAAAAAACCTATGGAGGTTTTTAGATGGCAGACACTGACTGCAAAGTTTATAAATCAAAATTTCCATGTATGTACTGCAGAATCCTTAAATTTCAGGGATTTTTTTTCCCATGAAACTGCTTTGAACAAATGGGGGAAGGGGTGGGGGGGGAAACAGCTGGGGTTACTAAACACTTCACTGAAGTGTTGTATTTACTCTGAAAATGTGAAGCACTCTTGTGAAATAGATACAGCAAAGAAAACAAATCAGGGTGACTAATTCTGGTAGCAATTTCAACTCAATCAGAATTTTGTTAGTACTGTCAAAGGCAAGAGAACATAGCACAGATACCGTCTGCTCCCTAGAGCCCCTGCTCAGCAAGAGCACCCACAGACCCGTACGGGTATTACTGCACTGTGTTCATGAAATACAAGGAGACAAAACCCTGCCATCACCTTCTCTGGATCTGGGGCACAGCCATTTGTCATACATGACTTGCATCAGTTTGCCTGATGGCATATTTTGGACCTTTTTCAGCTGGCTTCAGACTAGTTTTACCTGACTTTTGAGTAGACTAATAAAATCAGCAAAACCAGACAGATAACAGCCTCGATGGGAAGCAGTACGCCCCAACCTAGCAATCAGACGGGTACATCTGCCCAATTCTGGTGCAAGGGCCTGTCTTAGACTTACACCTTTGACATTAAAATCACAACTTGGGTTTCCCAGCTTTGGTAGTTTTTTGTTGTTGTTTGTTTGTTTTGTTTTAATAATGAGGGAATTGTGCCATTTCCCATATTTGACATGTAGATGTCCCATCCTCCCTTACCCCTTGCATACTCAAAAACACACAGCTCATCTACTATACATAGGAGGACAAAAAAATCATTCAGCATTATAATCACATAAATGCATCACTAGCTCTGATGAAGACTGTCTGACTGAGGGCCAAGAATGCCCCTTTTTGCAGGGATGATGAGGTGCTTTCCTTTTAAAAACTACTTTAAACTTTTTCAATGACTGAAACAATTACAATTCTGGCAAAGCACTCCAAAATTTTTTGCCATCAAGAGTTTGACTCCAGCACAATGGCTTTCATCTTTTCATGGTGTTTGTGATTATTCACAAACAGATGAGATGTCACATAACAGACTGAGCCAAGAGAGGGAAGAAAGGTTCCCTGGCACAGCTAAATATAGAAGATCAGGCACAATGTAACACACACAGGTGTCTGGTGGTCCTCTCTGCTCTCATAAACTGGTTATGGCTTGGTTACTGGGCTGAGAGCTCTTCATCAGTGTAACAATGACTATTTGCATGCACACTGCTGTCACAAATGGGAAGGGCATCCTGTACTATTACAATATAGGTAAAATTGTCACTCATTTGCATTAACACTGCTTAACAGTTGCAAGTTTTCCTAAAGTGGATCCTGAAATAACCACCTATCTGAATCTCATTCTGAAAACACATCCACAAACTGGGAAACCAAATCTCTCAGTTACCCAGCATTAAATCTAGGCAGCATTACAGAAGGATACCCAAAGGGCCACAGTGAGTCTTCCTGCTAACAGTTCTTCCCATGTTTGCAAACATCCATTCACATTAGTCAATAATAGAGGGTAAAGTGCTCGGCTCAGGAGCATGACAAGTTTGAGAGGTCTGCACCCGCTGACTATGTTGTCCTACTGGTGTAAAGCATGCCTTTCAACCATTTCAAGTGTGTACTTACCCTTCTATCCTGCAATTTGAAAGGCAGAATTAACAATTCAGACAGGACAATCCTAAAGAACAATTTTCCTGTTTCTCTTCTACTGAGAATTCCACACAGCAAGCCAATATGGGCCACCAGGACAGCTATCAGTGTATACAGTCTTTTCCTTCTTGAATAGGTGATTCCAAAGAAATAAAACGGTCTGAAAGATTAGTAACTTGTGATATCTCTACTAATTACCATGCCTGAATACACATAACTGAGAGGGCAAGAATGCAGTCCTCAGCGACTGTATTGTGTCACAAGCGGTCCCTCTAAGTCATCTGGACCAATTGCTACAGAACTGAGCAAGAACACAGCAATTTGCTTTTAACCATGAAAAGGCTCCAATGAGTGTTTCTCTTAAGAGGGCACTGGACTAGGTTTACACACCTTAGGGATACGAGTAATTTGTGGCTTTGTTCTTACCAAGTCCGACAGTCTCCCAGAAGTATATGATGCCAACCTCACCTCAGTGGAATTTACTTTATAGGGTCAAGCCAGTAACCTCTATGTGCCCCAGTCTTATCCTCTGTACATATAATGCAACCATAAAATACATAAAAATCCTGGGAGCACTGAGAGATTTATGCAGTTAATATAAATGCACTTTGAAAAATCCATTGAAATGGAAAAATGGAAAAATCCATTGGAAAAAAAAAAAAAAAAGAAAAAGGAAAAGAAAGAAAACCACACACACACAAAACAGAAGAAGCAATAGTAGCAATAACACCAAATTTGAGTCTATGGGGAATCTGAAAAGTCATCTTTTCTTTACATGTTTGTACTTTAAATAATTCAGAGCAGTATATAAGCAGCCCTTGGATGTATCACTAGGACATTGGTTTGTTACTATCTTTCCTCTGGAAACATATGCATTGTAATTCTGTGAATGTCTTAATGCTTTGGCAACATTTACCAACTAATGCTCTCTTGCAATAAAATGATTATTTTCATTTCTTTGGTTAATCCTTAAGGGCACTTGGCTTCATGGGAGAAGAGATTTTCCAAGGCAAAGTGTACAATACAAAAAAACTAATTTTGATAATGAAACATTAAAAGTACAAGTTAAAGAAGGATGAAAATGGAAAAGAAGTGATCACAAATTTAAGCTGTGACTGATTTGTATGTCATCTGATCAGACAAGAAAAAAAATCAGTTATTTGCAGGCCTAATGACTTTCCACTCCACAGCCAACTTGTACCAGCTTTTAATAGATGACAATAAGAAATCTTTTTTTTTTTTTTTTTTTTTTTAGTAGATTTAGGTCAACATGAAAATGTCAACAAGGCTGAGGTGCTAACAGAGTTAGAAAGCATTGCAGTAATGATCTGCAAGCCCACCTAGTTCAAAGTGTTAGAGCAAAGTCACTTCCTTCACAAGCACTTTATTTTTTAAATTGATTCCTTACATTTTTATGGATTTCTTCAGTCAAGGTCAATGCTTTCATTCTGCAGCCAAGAATAGGCTAGACAATAAAAATTGCAGAAATTAATTCATCTAAAAAGATGTGTGTCGTTGAGATTTGAGAAGAATATAAGTCTCTCCAAAAAACTGCTGAGTGTAAATATAATCTTTTCTTTATTCAGCTCTCCAATACGAGGAAACTAGAAAAAAAAAAAAAAAAAAAGTTTAAAGGTCACATACTTGCGTACATCATATGTTTAAATCCATTGGTATACAGCCCAATCTGAACAATGAATTCTACGTGGACATGACTTTGCTGTAGCACATCAACTCAGCCTTTAAAACAAAGTCCTCCAAAAGTTTAAGATTGTACTACATGTTTATATTCTTAATAAAATTTTCTCATGTTTCAGCTAGTTCTAGTCACAGGTTCTGCAATAACGAATTTTGTGGAAGCAATGACCTGGGATGATACAACCATTTATGTTTTGTGGAAATATGTTGCACATAAGGAGTGCAGCAGTCCCCAGAACCTGGTACTTGAAATTCTCTGAAACATCACTATCATCTCCCATGAGATTTAGGAATATCTACTAACAGATATAGAAATATGTGTCAGAAAACAGACTCATTTGTAGGGTGGTCATAAGGGTTCGAACATTGCAGTGCAATGAACAGCATGAAAACATTTACTAGAAAAAAATCTGTAAGAAAAGGAACTCTAATGATGACTCTAAAGACTCATATTTCTAAGGATGAAACTTTATCAAAGCTTATCTAGGAAAGGGCAGGTGAGTCTGAAAAAATTGCACTGATTATACTTTCAGTATGAGAAGAAACTGACATTTTACCCCCATTACTTCTCCATTGTTCTATTCTGAGCTTTCCACAAGGTATCTACAGGAGAGAAATGAGCTATTATGCACGATGACTGGTGTAACCTTACTTCTCTTATTGAGAAAAAGAGCAGAGAAATTTCAGAAGGAGAATTAACAAGATGAGTGGCATTCCAATTTATTTGATTTTCACAAATTCACATCTTGCCTGTCTAAAAAGATAATAAATAAATAAATAAATAAAACTAAACATATCTGTTTCAGAACTCATGGAAGAAAAAATGCATTTCTGGAATTTATTGCCTCAACACAAAATTTCACACTACATTTTTCTCATAGCCAATCTCCTCTTGATGCAATCTAACACTTTACTATGTTCCTTAGCCAAAACTGTATGAAATGCCCTCTCAAACTCAATGAAACACTTGAGCTTTTTCATGTCTCTCTGGATAAAAGCATCTTTCACACCACCAATTACAGAGCTTTAAAGGAACTATGTAACTGTTAATTTGACCTTGAAACCCCAACAAAACTTGTGACTACATTTATAAACTGGAAAAATGCATTTAGATTCAGTGGTACTTAAAAACCCTCACAGATTCTCAAATCTGTGATGTTCTGAAACAAGACAACAAGCTCATTCTCCCTTCTGAATATTCTGATGGGTTTAAGACGGTTGTCATCATGTAAGAGATTTGGTGGTACAGGAGCACATTAATGGCCCACGACTAGGATACTGCCCTTCTGAGATGGCCCCCAGAACAGGCTCATTTATGTAAATACCTTGAATCCAGAAGGAACATCACAAGACCACCCCTAGCCTAGTCATTACTGTATTGAGGTTCCATAACTAAGACAAAAAGGGTTTACAAAGAATCCATTTCAGAGTTTACGTTTTCTGTGATAATTGCAAGAAAAAGATCTTGTGCCTTTTAGAGTAATTCCACTAGCTTTGTCGTTCTGTACTATACTAAGTAGGAAAAGCAGATTTCTTTGTTTTTCACGTTGATTAAAACAGTTTGTGTTTACCTTTAATTCCTCCCTTTCCAGGAGCCACAGTGATGGTCCAAAGCTCAGAGACACTAAGTGAGAAGAGTAGAATGGACATTAATGCCCATTCCATCTGCTCTCACAGAGGTTTTTTGCCTACTTAAAATCACTGTGAATGATATAAAAAGAGGCTGATCCTGGGACACCACACACACAGTGTCAACACCTACAGATGCTGACTGAAAATGTGGCAAGAGGCACCACCAAGCTCCAGAGTGCGCTTTCAGTGTCAGCTTGCAGTTTCCTCTCCATCTGCTGAAGGGTTTGCTAACATCCACACAAAAGACAATTAAAATGAAACACAGATAAAAATAGGGAATAATAATACAAAAAATAGAAAAAAAATATAGAAAAAAATATGGAATAATATGTCATTTCAATGTTATCACATTACCAAGAAGCTATGTGTTAACAGAGAAATGTGGGAGAAGCCAGATTTTGACAATTAACTGACAGCATACAAAGAGATCTTAAGGTATTCACAGTGTGTTCTGGTAACAAGGTAGGCATAACTATGCATTTACATTCAAATGTTTCTATTTACCTCCAGAGTACGCAGAAGGTGCAGCTTTCATTAAACTTGAATTATATTGTCCCTGACATTAAAAAATGAAAGTTAGAGAGCCACTTAAAAGTCCTATGACAATGTATTTTGGTTTTATCACCTGGATGTGAATTGTAGATTCAAATAACTACATATGCTGTGAAGGGCATCATCTTAACACAATTTTTAGCAATGCTACTAAGTATTTTCAACTTTAACTAAGAACACAAATCAATGTTAACTTCATATGTACTTTTTCATCTTAAGGTATTCTGTTCATAGCAAAATAACACAGCATATATTTTGCAACTGAAAGTTACCAAGTGTTTATTTTACAAATAATGATCCCAATATTCAAGTTCAGCTTTTTTTTCAGAAAAAAAAAAAGTCACTGAGACATTTAGAAGGGATAGGATTTGCTATGTAATCTCCTGTTTATAGTGACTCAAAGCTGCAATCATGATTCCACTAGATCTGTGCAGTTTTTACTTTTAAATTCACTGAAAGTCAGTTTTTCCATTAACTGGATTTATATGTCATAGATTGTATTGACAAGTGTCTCAGCAAGTTATGATTATTAACTTGTGCAATGCTTATTGTACATTCTTGCTCTGGTTGTTACTATTCAGCTACACTTCTGCTAAACAGGTCAAAATGATCAGAATGCCTATTTTATACAGCATTTCTGCTGAATAGAGCCTTGATAAATTGACCACGCTTCTATTTCAATTAAGCATTGTGCACATAGTGCAAAAAGAAAACGTGGAACACCTTCTGAATCATCTTGCTAACTGTCTCCTGGTATAAAGAAGACCAATTTATGGCAGTACTAGCCTGTTTAAAGATTATATATAATTCCAGATACTGTAGAATGCTGAATAACAACAATAAACAGTGGAACAAGGATTGGAGAAAGTCACCACTTGATGATGATGATAACAGCAATGGTAATAAAAGCTGATATACTTCAACTGTGACTCATTTCTCCCTTCTACAAGGAAATTTGCTTTGTACCACTGGAACTTTTGGCTGTGTGATTTTATGCAGGATGAGGCTCACAATCAAGGAACAAAGAGTTTCCAAAAGCTGAAAACTAAATAAAATAATTAGTCTTGAGCCAAATCTGCTGAAACCAGAGACATAATACTATTGGTATATTCAGGTTGTTAATGCATAATTATCATATTAGAATTAATTAATGTGGTTTTGGAGCTCAAAAGAGTCACTTAGGTCGATTATGTTGTATAAAAATATCTTAATTACTCTTTAATCTAGGCACTTACACTATTTTTATTGTCCTAGTTGAAGCATCACTAATAATCTTCCTAACACTGCTGTTAAAAGATATACAGGACATCTCAGCTAGAATTTTGTGTTGTTTTATGTGTAGTTTTTTTTAATGTGATTTTTCTTTCTGCAAATTTGTGTGATCGTGACACATAGAATGAAAGTGTATTGAAAGCAATTTTTTACTATCAAGAGTCTGAATGGTTTTCTTTGCTGTTATGCATAAAACTTTTTCTTTTGCAGTGACGATACCATTGAACATCTAAAAGAGAGAGGGAGTCTTAATAGCTCCATAAACATTTCCAAAAGAGAGCACATTAAAATACCAGTGTTAAATAAAATGGATAAACTGCTTTCACAACAGTACTAACAAATCAGATTTTCTGTACTTCATTTGAATGAATTAAAAATAAAAATAAAAAAAGAAGCAAACGTTTTTCAGTATCCTGCCAGGTCAGCTGCAGAACATGTAGCACTGTTCTCGAGAAGCAGGGGATGGATATTTCTTTCCAAATCATTTATTTATATTTGCTCATGAGTGCATTCTTAATGAACACATCTACCAAGCGCATTCCGAGGGAAGTCAAGGTGAAAGCAAACAGGAAATTAAACCATTCCATCTCTTTCAGTTTAAGGTCTAGGGAAATAACAACACATGAGCATTCACAACTGCAGTATGATGGACAAGATGAATGTAAGGTATCCCGTGGAGCAGTGAGACCAGTTGGAAAGAACTGATGCTCACAAAATGTAAGACAACTTAGTAATTAAAAAGGAAAGAAAAAGAGAGGAAACGAGAGATTTCAGGCAACATGACAACTAATAATAGAACTGAGAATACACAAGATGTACACTGTAACTCCCAAGAGAAATGTTTCTCCTCTTGTTGGGCACACACAGATTGTGGTGCTGCCACAGTGGTAAGCCACAGGTGAAGGAGCAGTATTCATCACAGAAACCCCAAATTGCCAGAAGACCTTTCTTCCCATCCACCTTCTACCCTTCCCAAAACACCTTGTAACACTGCTTTTTCAGGACACCAGTTTCACTTTAACCAACATCATTTCACTGCTTCCTCCAGCTCGCCTCTTTATCCAAAGTTATCTGCCAACCCTTGTGCCTGTTGTATGACATCTACCTCTTTGAGGCATGGAATATGTTATTTATTATATAAATCCACAGCCAGCTTTCCCAGATAGATATAATTGCAAAAATGTTTTAATCCTGTGCAAAACAGGAAGCTCGACTAAATTAAATGCAGAGGGATACCGGGCAGAGAGCAGATGTTCTGTTCACATCAAGAAAGAAATCTGTCACAGTCTGGAGGGAAAGCAGAAGTCAGTAAACTCCTTAATTTGTCCCTTCGATATATCCTATGAAGTCCAAATTGAAATTGGAAATTGTATTTTGTGTCCTTTGTGGTGCTTATCCACCAGGCTAAAAAATGACCATTATTCAGGTATTTTACAAAGAAGTTGCACTCACTAAATTCAGTTTTCCCTTTCACCACAGCTGCTTTATGCCATTGTGCCACCCTAATATTTCCAAAGTCCCTGAAGTATTTCTAAATATTTCAGGCACAGGAGAGAGTGCCAGTTAAGTATTACCACATGAGCTATTCCTAAATTCTGGTAACCTCCATTGTAACATCTCTTTGGCTGCTCTAGTTAACGTTGTTCAGAAAGGAAGGTCAGAGGAAAGAAATGTATGGCAAGGCCTATTTCAGTGCTGGAAGCCACAAAGAACCCTACTAAAGCTCTTTGTAGAGAACAGGCACTGCAGAAAGCACCAAGAGCTTTTGAAGATTAAATAATTCCATGCTACAATTTAAAGACACATGGCAGCAGTTTCTACAGGCTAAAGATATACTTTCTGTGCAAAACATTGTGAGAGAGAGCTAAGAGACGCAAAATCACATGCTTTATGCCTAAAACCAGAATGTTTATTTATCATATGTGATTCCACTCAAGTCTTATATACTGGGACAATGGCATTAAACAAGAAGCAAAGTGAATGTCCAACATCTCTTCTCTGTGACAAGTGGTTGAATTGCTGCAGGAGCTGTGACAGAGTTGTACAGGGATCCCAGGGGGACAGGACAGGTAGTATAGAAGGAAAACATTTTTTTTCTTCACATGATGGTCATACATTCATGTAAAAAGTGACTGCTTTCTGGGAAAGAGGTCAAAAGGAGGAAGGCCTGTTTATTTGGTCTGTGGGTTACATTCATCCTTGTTCGTCCTGCCAGTTTGGTGGAGATTCGGCAATACCATGGACAAAACATGAACTTTTAAGTGCAGAGCCAAAAGCACGGTCTTCCAGTCTGCAGGTATCTTCAAAAAGAAATAATAATAATAATAATAAAAAGTTACATATGCACATAAGTTTTCAGACTCTGTTGCACAGCTTTAAGGACAGTCATCTAGGTATATATGTGAATGACAGGCTATGTTTAATTTCTCAGTTAATCACTGGCAGAAAACTCTCATGGAGTATTTTATCTGCCTAATTCCAACACTTTATTAAAAATAGACAGTGCTTAAGACACAAAGCAAACAGATAAGAGAATGTATTCTACAACCAGCACCCTTTACTAAAAATGAAGAAAAGACAACAATCCCTACAGCTAGAGTGTAATGCTTGTTTTAATGACTTGGGAAAGATTATGCAGGAGAAATGGAAAAATTCCATTTCCTTAGGGTTATTTAGGAAATGATTGCTAGGGATTTAGAAGAAGCATTGATTTTATGCTGGATAAGACAAAAGTTTTCTATCATAGGAACACAGAAGCTAACACATCAAAATAAAGAACTGTTAATCTAATTCAGTTCCTTCCCCAGTCCCTCTGTTTCAGATGCTGAAATCTGAGTTTCTGTAATTTCAAGTAACTATATAACTCATTGGAAAAAAAAAAAGAAAAAAAAAAAAAACTCATTGTGAAATCTGAGCAGATCAGATGGGAATAAAACTTGTGAATATTATCACAGAATCATCTAGGTTGCAAAAGACCTCCAAGATCACCGAGTCCAACCTCTGACCTATCACTAACAAGTCCTCCACTAAACCATATCCCTAAGCTCTACATCTAAACGTCTTTTAAAGACCTCCAGGGATGGTGACTCAACCACTTCCCTGGGCAGCCCATTCCAGTGCCTAACAACCCTTTCGGTAAAGAAGTTCTTCCTAATATCCAACCTAAACCTCCCCTGGCGCAACTTTCGCCCATTCCCCCTCGTCCTGTCACCAGGCACGTGGGAGAATAGACCAACCGCCACCTCGCTACAGCCTCCTTTCAGGTACCTGTAGAGTGCAATAAGGTCACCCCTGAGCCTCCTCTTCTCCAGGCTAAACAGTCCCAGCTCCCTCAGCCGCTCCTCCTAAGACTTGTTCTCCAGACCCTTCACCAGCTTCGTTGCCCTTCTCTGGACTCGCTCGAGCACCTCCATGTCCTTCTAAACCTGTGGATTGAATCTTCATGGGCAGGTACTGGAATCACACATCTATGCTCCATAATAAGATCCTTTTCCTGAGGAAGTGTCACATTCACCAGGCTTAGGATCAGCTCCTCAGATTGTTCTCCGGGTCTCACCACTTTCACATAACACAGTCTTCAGGTCTCACTACATCCTAACTAGTCTCCAAAGCAGCTCCTGTAAGGTCAGCTGGAAAAAGCATTTAAAGAAAGTCAGTTACACCAAATTAACCAGTTCCATGCATCACCTTTCCCTGAATTTACTGAAGGAAGATTACTTGCCTGGGCAATTAATGCAGAGTGCTAAGTGAGGCAGCAGCGCAGCCTAGGCACAGCACCACAGCATGCCAGATGAGCAGCCTCTGGACCAGCACTGGCTCACATTCAGCCACATCAAAAACAAGAACAGAGGCAGAGGATTTAATGTCTGTCTATACCCAGTCATATTGACATGCTCTAATCTCAAATGCTCAACTCCCATTTTTAAAATCTGCAAAGGCATGTAGACTCTTAGGATGCAGAGACATGAAGATACATGAAGGGTAGAAAGAAAAGATTTTTCAATTCCTTGTTTTCACATCAGATCGTACTGCATAAACAAAAAACAAAGATATACGTGCAATCTCACATGCAATCACAGCTACCAGGGACAAAAAAAAAAAAAAAAACACCTCAGGCAAGTCAGACGCCACCACACAGAAACAGATAAGAGATCCCTGTGAAGGTTGTTTAGGAGACAGAAGAGAGGTTAAAAAATTAAAAGCCTTTTAACTAATGTTTGTATTTGAAGGGCACACTAGTCATATCTCATATAATAATTTAGCATATATTTTCTGTGATTAATTCTATTTTCTGTGATTAATTCTATCTATTTAGAATAATATCTCATACAATAATTTAGCATATATTTTCTGTGATTAATTAGAGACAAAACCCTTAGATTCTCATAGGCAGCACCACAGACCAAAACTTTGTCACAGAGATTGCAAGCAAACAAACCTATTGATGATGTAAACATGGATAATGGTAGAAATCACTACAGGCTTCAATATTATTAAAATATTACTTCTTTGTTTATTCTCATAATGAGAAAAATTCATCTGCACATAGAACACCCAGAAGAGAAACTGGAATACACCAGAAGCCACGCTTGGCTCTTGGTGGTACAAGCATAAGCCTGGAGTCAATAAACTGAGCTATTATTATAATTCTACTTTTACAAGGCAGCAATCTTCAATTCTGAAAAGGAAAAAATAAAAAAATAAAAAAATAAATAAAAAAGAGGATTTATAAACTAGCAGCTGGTTACCTGAATGAGTAAAGTGGACATGCTGTCTCTTTTTCACCTTTACCAAAATCAGTAGATGCGCAAGAGAAAGGTGTATGCTTTATGTTTTGACTTAAAACAAGAGAGGTTCTTCAAAAAATTAGTTTGGCTTTTATAGTTCTTCATTTAAGCGATTTTCTTACAGCTTTTTGAAAGTAGTTTCTCTTCCTCTTTGTCACAAGGCAAGAGTAACAAAACTCAGCAATGAGCTTTGAAGTTAAAGCCCAGTTGCTTGAAAAAAAAAAGGGGGGGGGGGGATTTGCAATAATGAACTTGGCAAAATAAAAAGACAAAAGGCAACTTAGTCATCAAAATTGCCCAGATGCTGCCTGGCCCATTGGAAGGCATTTGTTGCTACGCCTGTGCTGTCAGCAAGCATGCCAATCTCAGCCCTCAGAACAACACCTCTGCAAAACACCTACTACAGCAAGACCAAAGGTGGGTTTGTCAAGGAAAAACAAACTAACTACTGAGGAAAATCCCACCCCACAGCATTGCAAACTCCTAATGTCACACTGGAACAGCTTCAATGAGTCAGGGTTTATTCAAATATTATCTCTGCCTCTCTGCTCATAGCTGGCATTTGCAGAAGGGACACAGGTTGTGAGAGGTCTGCATGTCCTTCAACAAATGGCTGAAATGCTCTTTTCCCCTTTTGCCCATCAACCCAAATCAAGTCTAGCACATTATTTAGGATTATTTAGATCACTGCTCCCAGTTATTGGTTATTAGCAAGGCTAGAACTATTTCCTTCCCAAATAGCATCAGCCATGCACTCATTATTTTCACAAATTCTGCATGAGTTACTAATCCCATCCTCCTCATGTCCCATCATGATGAGTTGCCTCACCACCACTCACTGTTGGCCTGTGTCCTCTCAAATTGTACCTGACAAGTACTCCAAATTAGTTTGTGCCAGAGAAGGAGAAGGATAAAGTTTTAACAGTGATGGGACTGAAAAGGATAATTTATAAAAGTATGGGAAATTCCTCCTCTAAATTTGTAATTCCTATTCATTTTATATCTAAATTCAGTGTAATTTATTCAGTAGGCAAATCATAATACCTTTCAGTCCTCAAATTTGTTGGTGCCCTTTTTGGAGGGCATCAGAGAAACAGTCTGGATAATAAAATTTCTTAAGGGTTCCTCGGATCTGTTGTATATCCTCTGTACTAAGAGGAATCTTGGCTCTATTGAAGCTTGGTAATATTAATGAAAATTTCCAGGAATACCAGCCTAAATTTTTTGCTAAATTTGTGAAACACTGCAAATCAATAGGTTCATACCTCCCATTAGCTAGTAAATCATTTGACTCCAAACCTGCAAACATAAATAATTCCTTTGCTAATCTTTTAAAATGTCTTCATTGCAGAAATCCTGTATTTATTCATGATATGCTACAAAGATTTTTAATTATAGCTGTACCCATCATGATTACTGTGTTTCATTATATGATAATACAGGATCCTATTCATTATGAAAATCTAATTAAGAAAAACATCACCTACACTTTCCAAGATCCTGGAAAAAAGCTACTGAGAAAGCGTAACTGTGCTGGTTTTATTCCCAGAAGTCTCACAGTAGAGAACTTCAAGATTCAGGACAAAAGAAGCAATGGAAATATTGTATCTCCATGCACTACGTACCCATGAAGTTAAACAGAACATTGTTTTATGGTATTCTGTTGCATCCTTGCCTAGCTAAATTGTTTCCTTTAGCACTTTTATCAGATATTTTCTTGACTCAATGAGGATATGGTGGTGATAATTTCAATGGTAAGAGCTACACCCTGCCAGCAGTCTGTAGAAATATATTGTCACTTGCTCAGTTACCAAAATATTTTCATTCATTTTTGAAAAAAACATTGTCTTTGGACACTGAGCTTTTGATTCTGGCAGCAGCCAGGCTCTTTTCTACTACAGTGCAATTCCTCTGCTACCTAATGAAATATTGATCTTTATAAGCAGGTGTAGAGCAAACAATACACTAAAAAGAGGAGAATCAGGTGCAAGAGACCATCTCCTCATTCTTTCCATACACAATTGGAACAAAGAGAAGTGAACTGAAACCAACAAGCAAGAAATAATCCAATTCTAAAAATCTTTTGTGAGGTCCCTACTACAAGGCAAAGTTTTGTCACACCATGTTTGACATGGCATGGAGATACTTGGTGTAAAGGTTTAGTTACACTGGGTTTGCAAGCTTCTGCTCCTAGACTGTAGGACAGAGTGAACAGAGCCTATATAGCCATCCATGGTGCAATTTTCCTTGTAAGCCTTTGTGATCATTTTTTTCTTTAATAAAAATAAAGGAGAATGCTGTATGTAGCCAACCAGGAGTCTGCAGGTGTTTCCTGTTTCTGTGTATATAAAAACAGCCTCCAGTAGGTGCCAGCTAGAGTTGGATGGGATGAATTAGGTCACAGAAACTTTTGCCCTTCTGAAGTATCAATACCTATAGTAATCAATAACCTATCTTCTCTCTGTATGTCAACTGAGGGTTCACAGTTACATGTCATTCTTCAAGAGAGACAACTACCAACTGGGGGAGGGCAGCAGCAGGCGACCAGGATGGTCAAATGCTGGAGCACGGCATCTGCTCCATAAGGAGATGCTGAGAGGACTGAGTTTGTTCATCCTAGAGAACAGAAGACTTCAGAGGGGATCTTATCACTACGCTTAACTTCCTAAAGTGGGGATGGATAGAGAAGACAAAACCAGAGACTTCTCAGAGATGTACAGAGAGCAGAGAGGCAACAGTCAGGCTGCAACAAGGAAAATTCCACCTGGACATAAAGAAAACATTTTTCACAGTGAGCGTGTTTAAGCACAGACACTGACTGCCAAGAGAGGCTGTGAAATCTCCACCCTGTTTAACATTCAAAAGTCTACCAGACAAGGTCCTGAGATACCCAAGACAAATTATGCCTGCTTTCAGCAGTTGGATAAGAAACATTCACAGGTTGTTTCAAATCTTTATTATTCTATGATTCTATACTCCTCAACTACAGAATGACATGCACTTTTATTTAGATTGTAAGATAAACATTATCCACTAGATTTCAAAAGACAGGCTGTCATTCTCATTGTCCCACCTATATCATTTCTATCTAGACTAAAATTATAATGGTTCTCATAATCAGAGAAGCATAGAATCATCTAGGTTGGAAGAGACCTCCAAGATCACCGAGTCCAACCTCTGACCTAACACTAACAAGTCCTCCACTAAACCATATCCCTAAGCTCTACATCTAAACCTCTTCTAAAGACCTCCAGGGATGGTGACTCAACCACTTCCCTGGGCAGCCCATTCCAGTGCCTAACAACCCTTTCGGTAAAGAAGTTCTTCCTAATATCCAACCTAAACCTCCCCTGGCGCAACTTTCGCCCATTCCCCCTCGTCCTGTCACCAGGCACGTGGGAGAATAGACCAACCGCCACCTCGCTACAGCCTCCTTTCAGGTACCTGTAGAGTGCAATAAGGTCACCCCTGAGCCTCCTCTTCTCCAGGCTAAACAATCCCAGCTCCCTCAGCCGCTCCTCCTAAGACTTGTTCTCCAGACCCTTCACCAGCTTCGTTGCCCTTCTCTGGACTCGCTCGAGCACCTCCATGTCCTTCTTGTAGCCAGGGGCCCAAAACTGAACGCAGTACTCGAGGTGCAGCCTCACCAGAGCCGAGTACAGGGGGACAATCACTTCCCTGGACCTGCTGGCCACACTGTTTCTTATACAGGCCAGGATGCTGCTGGCCTTCTTGGCCACCTGAGCACGCTACTGGCTCATATTCAGCCAACTGTCAACCACTACTCCCAGGTCCTTCTCTGCCAGGCAGCTTTCCAACCACACATCTCCCACCTGTAGCGCTGTTTGGGGTTGTTGTGCCCCAGGTGCAGGACCCGGCACTGGCCTTGTTGAACCTCATAGAGCTGAACTTTGTTGAACCTCATAGAACCTCAGCCCATAGGTCCAGATCCTCCTGCACAGCCTTCCTACCCTCGAGCAGATCGACACACACACCTAACTTGGTGTCGTCTGCAAACTTGCTGAGGGTGCACTCCATCCCCTCACCCAGATCATCAATAAAGATGTTAAAGAGGACTGGTCCCAGTACCGAGCCCTGGGGGACTCCACTAGTGACCAGCCTCCAACTGGATTTGACTCCATTCAACACAACACTCTGGGCCCGGCTACCCAGCCAGTTTCTAACTCAACAAAGCGTACGCCAGTCCAAGCCAAGAGCAACCAGTTTCTTGAGGAGAATGCTGTGGGAAATGGTGTCAAAAGCCTTACTGAAGTCAAGGTAGACCGCATCCACAGCCTTTCCCTCATCCACCAAGCGTGTCACCTTGTCATAGAAGGAGATCAGGCTCATCAAGCAGGACCTGCCTTTCATAAACCCATGCTGACTGGGCCTGATCTCCTGCTTGCCCTGCAAGTACTGTGTGATGGTACCCAAGATCATCTGCTCCATGAGCTTCCCTGGCACTGAGGTCAAACTTACAGGCCTATAGTTTCCTGGGTCTACCCTCTGAGCCTTCTTGTAGATGGGCATCACGTTTGTTAGCCACCAGTTGACTGGGACCCCCCCTGATAGCCAGGACTGCTGATAAATGATGGAAAGCGGCTTGGCCAGCTCTTCTGCCAGTTCTCTCAGCACCCTTGGGTGGATCCCATCTGGCCCCATCGACTTGCATACAACTAAGTGCTGTAGCATCAACCATTTCCTCATGGACTGTGAGGGCCGCATTCTGCTCCCCATACCCTTCCACCAGCTCAGGGTCCTGGGTATCTCGAGAACAACTGGTCTTGCTGCTAAAGACTGAGGCAAAGAAGGCATTAAGCACCTCAGACTTTTCCTCATCTCTCGTCACTGAGTTTCCGCCCTCATCCAGTAAAGGATGGAGATTCTCCTTAGTTCTCCTTTTTGTGTTCATGCATTTATAAAAACATTTTCTGTTGTCTTTAACAGCAGTAGCCAGATTGAGCTCCAGATGAGCTTTGGCCTTTCTAATTTTTTCCCTACACATCCTTACGACATCCTTATAATCCATGTGAGTGACCTGCCCTCTTTTCCAAATATCATAAACCCTCTTTTTTTCCCTAAGCTCTACCCACAACTCTCTGTTCAGCCAGGCCGGTCTTCTTCCACGCCAGCTCGTCTTTGGGCATGTGGGGACAGGCCAATCCTGAGACATTAAGATTTTCTTCTTGAGGAGTGCCCAGCCTTCCTGGACTCCTCTGCCCTTCAGGACTGCCTCCCAAGGAACTCTGCCAACCAGTGTCCTGAACAGCTCTGCCCTCCAGAAGTCCAAGACAGTGGTTTTACTGGTCCCCCTCCTGACATTGCCAAAAATAGAGAACTCTACCATTTTGTGGTCACTCTGCCCTGGTCAGCTCCCGACCACCACATCTCCCACCAGTCCTTCTCTGTTTGTGAACAGAAGGTCCAGCAGGGCTTTTCCCCTGGTAGGATCACTAACCAGTTACATCAGGAGACTGTCTTCCACAGTCTCCAGAAACCTCCTAGATTGCTTTTTCTGAGCTGTATTGCAGAAGGACGAGTGACCTGTATAGCTTTCTCTTGTTACACTTGTGGCATCAACCTATCTTCAGCAATTCTTCAGCAATTGCTTGTCAGCTCAGCCAACCACATCAGAGTTTCTACATAAATATTCTGCTTCCTTTTCTTTAAGAGAATTATTACTAAAAATCTCATGTACATCAAACTTTTGCAAACCATTGACAAAGTCATCATCTAGTATTATAGGTGATCATCAGTAGCTGGAGTCCAAGTTGCCACATGAAGAAAATACTAAAAATCTTTTTTTCTAAATTTATAAATTAAGTTCACATCTGTTGTGGTTTAACCCGGCCGGCAGCTAAACATCACGCAGCCGTTCGCTCACCCTCCCCCCTCCCTCTCTGGGATGGGGGAGAGAAACGGGAAAGTGAAGCCTGTGGGTTGAGATAAAGACAGTTTATTAAAATAGGAAATAATAATAATAATAGTAGTAATAATAATAGTGTGTACAAAACAAGTGATGCACAATGCAATTGCTCACCACCTGCTAACCAATGCCCAGCCCAACCCCGTGCAGTTGGCCCCCCACCCCGGCTAGCCACCCCTATATATTGTTCAGTATGACGCCAGATGGTACGGAATACCCCTTTGGCCAGGTGGGGTCAGCTGTCCTGGGTCTGTCCCCTCCCAGCTCCTGCTGCACCCCCAGCCTGCCCGCTGGCAGGACGCAGCGAGGAGCTGAAAAGTCCTTGGCTTGGTGTAAGCACTGCTCTGTACCAACTAAAACATCAGCATGTTATCAGCACTCTTCTCATCCTAATCCAAAACATAGCACCCTACCAGTTACTAGGAGGAAAAATAACTCCATCCTAACTGAAACCAGGACAACATCTCACATAGAAATGGCATGTCGTCATTTCTCTTTACCTCAGAATTCATGTCCTCTCCTCTGGGGAGTAGTCTCTGTAGCCATTCTTCCACATACTTCAGGTGAAATCTACTGAGTAGTGGAAATAATTGACCTTAATTTGATGTGGTCTGAATGCAGCATGCAAAGACAATAGTCCCTGAAGTGCTATTTGGCATCTCAGGGCAATGCTTTGCTTTTCTGAGCATTGCTCTCACAGCAGGGCCCTTACATTGCCTAATCATTCTCCAGAGTACCTGTGAAAAGGCAGAGCCATGGCATTCTTCTTTTATCAATGGTCTTTAAACTGTATTAGCTGGAGGTCTTGTGTTTGTACAGTCTTCCTAGGCCACCAGAAACTGAAGCTGTCACAGAGTATATAGCTCTGGTTGTCTGAGAACATCAGGGCTCTGACATTGGATTTACAAGCAATGATAATTTGGGAGTTGCCAGGGTTTCAAAACAATCCCCAATTCCTTTCTCTAAACTGAAGCTGAAATTAGTTTCTAATGGTGGAATTTTAAAATTCCATCACATAACTATCACCATAGACTATTTATATTAAAATACCTCCTATTTATTTCACTCAAAGCAACTTAAAAAGACAGTTCACTAGGTAGGGTGAAGAAACAGTATGTGTGCAAGTTCAACTTGAGCTTGCAGGGTATCCCATCTAGTTTGCTTTGCTGATTTTTATTTGTTGTTATCCATGGTTCCTCGTGTCATAAAGGAATCCTGTCACAGAGAAAAACACTTCTCTCTCAGTGTATAAACTACATCAGGTCAAACTCAGCCCAGAGAGGGCTAAGACACCAAGCAACAGCAGGATCGTGGATCCATAGGATACTGAGCAAGTAGCAAATGATTAAAGTGTGGATTTAGGGCATGTGGAGATTTCTCTTCTGTTCCCAAACACCAAAAGTGTCAGGGCATACTGGAGTCTTACAGGATCATGGCAGCACTGGGAAAAATACAGGGAACTTGCAAAGGTAGACAATGAAAGCAAAATCAAAAGAATAAAATGAAAAAGAGTATAAAAAATGTTTAAATAAGAGGTGGGGGAAAGGGTCATCTGTGTAACAGTGCATATACATGTATATTGCAAAACGAGGCCCTCAAACATTTGTGTAAGAGTCCAAGAATATTTGAAATAACTCCTGTTGCTCAGCTCTGAACAGCTGGTAGCTACAGCATTAAAGACCACCTTTCATTGACTGAGAGGTTCTCAGCACTTAAGAAAAAAAAAAAAAAAAAAAAAAAAAAAGCCTCTATTTTCTTATCAAGTGTGAATGGTAGAACACAAATAGAAACTTTACCCATGTCATTAAGCCCTGTTGTAGGAGTGCCTTTCTTAAGCAGGTTTAAAATTTCCTTTCTTGGCTTCTCAACTAACATTTCTGATTACTATGAACATACTTGGGATCTTACCGTGCTGGTGACCTCACTGCTGGGGCCTTCATACACAGTAACATTTCCCAAGACAAGTTTTACTAATTTAGATATGCTTTCCACAAGTAAAACAATTAAACACTGCATATTAAGAAATTATATTAACTAATTTCTAAGTCACCTCAACTGCATTACTTCCACTGCATATTACATCAAACGATCAAGTTAAAATGAATCCCACTCTGTCCTTATGTCTGTCCTCTTCCTGTCCATGTTGGCCAGAGGAGAACAGAGATTATCCCATATTATAAATTGAGGTAGTTTCTCAGCTTGATCAGGCCAGTGACAATACTGTTTGTCTGCATTAAAATCTAGCCAAAGATGATTCATTAGAGATTGCATGCACCTTGTTCTAAATTAACAGAATCTTCATTTAGCTCTTACAAGTCTTTGCAAATTCAGCTTGAGCATTTAGATACCTCTTCCTACTTTGCATATTTACCATGCCTAAAATTAATCAATGCTATTACTATTTGCACAAAATTCCATGCACATAATGGAGATGCAGAAAACGACTGTGTACACTCGATAATGGGATTTCCCAATTCAAGTTCAATTCATATACTAGAGGTGGCTCTTCAGAATCATCCATAAATTAAGCTTTCTTGTAAGCAACCCTTATCTAATGCTTAAGTAATACCAGCTTAGATGAAGTGTAAGATTTAAATACCAAAGGAAATACAGAGCAAAAGAATGGGTAAAAGATGAATCATTAGTCAGAATTATTAAAATAAATTCAAAACATTAGCATTTTTTAAAACATTGCCACTAAGTAAACGTGGGAAAACACTTAACCAACAAAAATGGAAATGTTTCTGTGAATGGACCGAAGAAATCAATTCATACTTCCCAAATTTGAAGGAGAATTCCACCAAGATAAAAAAGGGAATATGAAAAACTATAAAACACCTTAATAATCAACACATTTAATGACTGGTGACAAGTTTTGAAAGCAGCTCCTGGAGCATAAACCTTTTCTATGTAAGCAAAAGGACTAGGGCTACACCGCTCATTAGGAGCACTAAAGGGTAAGAATATACCACAAAAAATAATAAGGAAAACAAATTTAACAATTTGTTAAATTGCAGATAACTACACTGGAGAATCTGTTCCTGATATCAGCAACAGGGATCTCTTTTTTTGAACCCTGTAAAACCCTTTTAAAAAAAGGAAGAGCTTCTTCCAGCCCTGGGTATTAAACCCAGCTCAGCGCCTTCCAGCTCCCAATACCCTCAGGACATTTGTGTACTTCAGCTTGGGACACAGCCCTGCAGCAGTTTGACTCAGCAAAGGTGAGACACTCAGGATTCAATAGAACAGTGCTGAGAAAATGAAAATCTTACACATTCCTGAGGTGGAAAGACTAGGTATTGGGCTCCCCTGAGAGCCTGGATCAAACCATGAAAGGAAACACAGAGACTGAGAGAGAGGGACAAATCTGTTCATTGAGCTCATAACACACTATCAAAGGGAGGAAGAAACAGAAACTGGCTGTGGAAGAATATCTACTACAAAGCTTACTTTTTTCTTTTTTCTTGACAACTTATTTTGCCTGACTCCTTTATATGTGCCACCAGAAGCCACATACATTCAATCCCTCATCTATCTGTCAAAAGGCCCAAAGCTCCAGGCCAACAACAAGAAGCTGAATCTATGGTCCCTCCAGCACAGAAAAACATACTAAAATAAAATAAAAGCAATAAACTAAACTATGGTCATCCACTTACATATGTTTCCCCCATTTCTTTATGCTCATTACGCCATTATTCTGATAGACATTGAGGAGTATATGCTATATTAATAACACAGATGAGAGATCATTTTATTATTCTTCAGCTGAGTGATTTACAACATCAGATCTAGGAATGAGATCACCTTATCTCCAGTTTTCAAAAGATGCTGAGTGTAGAACTCACTGAAATTAATTTCTGATTTTCTTCTTCTAATCAGACAACTGCAAATCATAATTCCTTCCATTCTCTAGGGTATTTTCAATATAGCAAATATGATTTTAAAATTCTTTGATCAGGGGAGACAGCAGTAGCTGTTTCAAATTACCTTTTAATTCCTATCTATCTGTGATGGTGAATAAAATAAAGAAGTTTCAAGAAGGAAAAAGAGAAAAAAAAACTCCACGAGGGCCTTGGGATTCTGTCTTGATACCAGTTTGTGCATGCCAAATAGGTTTTCACAGAAATAAGATCCATTGGATAAAGAAACAAACAAACAAAAACAAAAAAAAAAAAAAAAAAAAAAACTATTCAGAGCAATTAAAAATAGATGATAAAAAGCAAGCAGAATTAATATTTCTCAGTAATGGAAATGCTGGCAAGTACAAGAAATAGGGTACATGGTCCCCATGCAGGAAAGCAGAGACACATGGCTGATTTTAATTTTAACCTCATTTGAGACTGAAGCATGTGATTCACTGCCCCATTTAGTTCAAAATTAAAATCAAGCATGTGCTTAAGTGCTTTGCTGGACTGAGGCCATACACAAGAGTTTCTCTGGTTGTGAATCCCTATGGCCATAGGTTGATTCAGAACTGAAAAGTCAAAACTTTCAGATAAAATACCTGTGAAGGCTTTTGTGGTGTCTTTTTTTTTTTTTTTTTTTTAAGCAAGAATGCATTGGTAATGAAGAACCAATTGTTGGTTGCTTTTGAGAAACAAATGCAAAAGTAACAAAACTGTAAAGAAAAGTTATCAAAAGAGATTCAACTAAAAAATTCCCAGATCCTGACTTTAAAGATTGATTACACTGTCCCATTCTTCTGTGTACATTGTGGCCACCAGCCCTACGTATTTCTTCCCCTATTTTACAGTGTGTGGTTCACAGTCTGTGCTGTAGTGAAGACAGCTGAAAGAAAAAACTGCTATGAATATCCCAGTGGAGCAATTTGGAACACAATTTCTGGCTGTCTTACCTCCTGGTTATCCCTCAGCCATAGCCTAAGTAGAGACATAATCCCTCCCTGTGCCCAGGGAAATGTCATTTCTAATGTCACCTCTCAAGCACCAGAGCCAAAACGCCTTTTAGTGCCCAATAAGTTTTCCAGGTGAATGCAGAGAAGAAAGGAAGCCACAATTCTGCCTTTTCCTTACTTTAAGTGATTTGTTACCTCAGTGCAGAACAGAGCTGGTACAGCAGAAACAAAGTGAAAGAAACACTCCTACCACAGCTCTAGGCACCCGCAATGTTGTTGCAGCACTGCAGCTCATCTGCAGGTCTTAGGGAGCTCAGGAGTCACCCAGCACAGGAAGATTTGAAGTGGGCACAACAGAAAAGAAAAGCTCTTTCACCATTCTACCACCTTCTCTCTCCCACTCTCCTTCAGCCAAGCAAGATCAACCTACATCACTGAATATTTTATTAATGCTACAGCAGGTCACTCTGACTGCACAGGTGTATAATGCTCCTGCACTGTGTACACTGCAAGTACAGAAAGAAACTGAGCTCAGTGTTTTGTACAGGAGTACTATGCCATTCTCAGAGGACTACTTCTTTCCTCAAGAAAATTGGGGACAAACTAAGAGAACAAAGAATGGGTGATTGATGCAGAGGAAACAGTACTGCTAGAGAGAGCATCTTAAGGTCAGCTGGGGCTTTCCCCTTTTAAGCATCCACCTCATCGTTTCAGTTCTACACTTCACACTAATTGAGCCCAGAAGATTCTGGCCTGCCAGGGCGATTTGAGCCTAGAAGAATTAAACTGTAGAAATATGATGTTGATATGTTGTTAACTGTCTGACTACACTCACAGCGAGGAAAGACTCTTGAGTTCCAATGAAAACAGGTAAAGAAAAGAAATCAAAAAGAAACTTGCCAAAATAGAAGCATACCTGAAAGCAAAATTAGGCTTCGTTTCTCTTTATGACTCATCATTTTTTTTGTAGAAACTCTGTGTAATAAACGATCTCTCTGGAAAATATGTTGCATGAAAATAATCTCAGCCATGCCTTCTGCAAGAGAAATGGCAGAGACTTACCTGTGTTACTGAGCTCTTCTATCACTTTTCAGCCACCACTGGACAGACCTGTGTGACTGGCTGCTTTAAACACAGCAGCCTTCTTGCACAGCTCATGTAAGCACAACTTTAAATTGGCATTATAAACATATGTTTACATGCATTTGATTGCAAAATAAGACATGATTTTGTGCTCTGCTGAACAGAGATTTTACGGAAACAGCTGAAAGCTTTTTTAGATGCTCATCTGTAACATCCATGGGAAGTGCACCTTCTCAGAGCCAGACACCACATGCTGTAAACCTCCCTCCAATACTTCTTATAGTCTTATTCCCTCCTCCTTTTTGGTCAAAGAAGTACAGGATGACATTGTCAGTCTTACCACCACATCAGTGCCCCTATTTATAAGGAGCAGGCTTTGATAATGTTAATGCTTCACAAGGCTTATTCTTAACAGAAAAACTGAAAAACTGTCAGTCCTTTCATGTATATTTATGGGAGAAGCTGTATGTCAGAGGCTCACGTGCTTGACGTTGTACCTTCACTTGTCCAAAGACTGAGGAAATGGAGGTGCATCCTTCCTTTGCGAAGTAGACTTGGAGAGGCTCCTCTCACTCTCTCATCCTCATCCTGTGCTGCAGTGGCCAGTGGCCCACTCCATCAGGATAGCATCAGGCTGTCTGGCTACACTCCAGTCTCCTGCAGCTGCCACCTCCTTTCCTCAGTGGTGCCAGCAATCTTCCACATAGAACTTGCTACCGGGAGCTGGGTTAGCCTGATTATGCTGAAAGAATTCAGTGTGGATGTATCTTTGAACAGAAGTTCTGCCAATTAGCATATGCCAACATAAAGTACTAGCATCATTTAATACCAATGGCATTAGGACTCCCATTACCTTGCTACTCCTAGTGACAGACTTGTGGCTTAACCGTCAAGGAGTTCTCACCTTGAGAACATCGTTTGAAGGGTCCCATTGCACAGCCTGGTGAGGGACAGGATCTGCTGGGGCTGGAAGTAGCTGCAAAAAAAATTTGGGACTAGAGCCCTGGTTCTGCTTATCTAATATACCGGTTGGAAAAGCCTCATCAACACAAGAGAGGAACGCTCACCTTGCCTCTCTGCCTTCCCACCCTCAAACACCACCATTGGTGAGATAAAATTATGGGTTTAAATCCCTCTTTAAAGGCCAGCTGGATTCCTGCAATACTGGTCACTATACATAGTTCCAGAGCCCTGACGTCGGCAGACATATAGGAAAAAAAAACGGTTGTTTACAGAAATCTATTGGATTTCCTTATCAATATAGGAAAATGTAGGATGGTTCTCTGTTAGCATTTACTGTCACATTTTGTCACACTTTCCCTTTGAACAGCTTGAGAGAGCCTCTATTCAAAAAGGCAACAGCTGAAAGCTGCACATAACCGAACACCATGGCTGTAAAGAATAGCAAATGCGAATTCTTTTTCAATGAGCTTCCTTCCCAAGTCTTTGTGCTACTGTGTGCCTGTTGGTGGACTAGCAGTGAGGTACTAGTTATGCATATAAATGGGCAAGGAGAAAATCTACTTGGGAATTTGTTTTGATGCCTTTCTTTCCCCCCCCTCTGTAGAATGGGGCCCGTTTGCAAAAAAAAAAAAAAAATGGAGGAAGTGTAATTGCATTTTTTGTGCAAGCATCTTTTATAGTCCAGAATAGCGGGGCTTCGTTTTTTGTTTCATTTTTTGTTGTTGTTGTATTTGTTGTTGTTTGTTTGTTTTTAATCCCATTAAGGGCAGAAGAGACAGGACATACCTACCCAAAAATAAGCAGGAATCTCATGCAACTGGCCTAATCTATGGCCTCAGTCTCTCTTGTTAAAGAGTCCTGTTTTAAACATTTCTGGGACAAGAACCAGGGTGTGAGCAGGCCAAGTAAAACCTTCCAACTGGTGGCTATTTAGTGATGGTTTGCTTTCACTCTATTAAGAGTTCTGTAAATTCTAGGAAATTTTTATTTTTGTAGACTGAAAACTTACTTTTGAACCTCTTTTTATTTTATTTTTTTCATTTTCTTAAGACAAAATTTTTCCTTCATGAACAATTCTCAAAGTTCTTGCCAGCCCTAAAACCAGACATCTATCATTTGAGTAGAATTACTTCAGGTGAGCTCCTTGTGCCCCTCTCACAGAAATCACCATTCTGGGAAAAAAGAAATAAAAAACCTGTCTGGTTAAAGCCTCTCTCTCTCTCCTTAAATTTTAATAAGATGTTTTCCAGACAGCAAATCTCCCCTCTCCAGCACAGCCTAGTCACTGCCTCCTTCTCCCAACAATCATATTTCTGTTTATCTGCTTCACTCTTTCTACACATGCTGTAATTTCCTATCTTACACTCTCCTTCTCCCTTCATCAAGTGCTTTTCATCAAAGCACTTAAACATATGCGCAAGCAATAGCACATTAAAGTTAAAGCGTGTGTTTAAGTACCATGACTTGCTGTATTAGAATGAAGTGCTGAATTGAAGTGCAGGACAGAATCCAATCCCCATAAATGTCTCTTTGTACTAACTTGTTAGTCCCCAAGAAGTTCATAAGATTCGAGACAGAAGCGCCTGTTGATATCCCAAGGAAACACTGAGGACTTTTTCAACCTCCAGGAATTACTCTAAGGACTCAATAAACTGAAACACTTCCACTGATAATGACAAGTCACTGTTTTTTCTTTCATCAAATACAATATATTTAAGAGAAAACTCTACCAGAAACTGAATTTTTAAATAATGTTTGACTCTTTACAGTATCTCAAGGAAGGAAATTGGGTCTTGTATGGTCCAGGTGCTATTTTAAATGTATAAAGGAATAGCACTTTTGTGCACATGTTGTGGAACAAGAGGCATGTGAAGGACCTGTTCCTTGGCAGTCTCATCCCTTTTTATATACAGACTGTCCTTTCTGCTTTGGAGTCTAGCTGGGCCTGGTCACCAGGGGAAATAAATCACCACAGCATGCTGTAGTTAAAGATATAAGTTACAGGAGCTTGGTTTAAGCTCACCTGAGAATTTGGCACTCATCACCTACCATGCTTATGCTTAGATACACTCTTTTCATCTGATACACCAAATTTATTCCCTATATCTTGAAAAATAATGTGATTGTCTAGTTAACATTTGCAAAGGCCTGACCAAATGAGGTCTGAGAAAGGAAATGTTGAAATGAAAACAAAAGATCAACAAAGTCCCACCCTTCTAACCTATAATTTTTCTTGTAAAGGACTGACCTCCTAAGTATCTATGGTATTATCTGACTTAAATGCTTTGTGATTTGAACACAAGAATTATTGTTCAACACAGACCAAGAAAACATAATTATATAGCTAATCTAAATCCCATTTAAAGTTAGGCCACTGGCATAGAAACACTAGAGAGAGAGACAAATGACATACAAAATAATTCTGTGGGCAAAATAAATTTGAACAATCTGAAAAGGGAGAAAGGAAGAGATAATTATCTAAATGGAACATAAGAACCATTTGTTAAACATTCACAGCTTGAGCTAAAGCCCAATGAAGTTAATGGAAAGATCCCCCTGAACTTTGGTGAGTTTTGAATTAAGCTTTTAAACATTAGGACTGCTAGAGGGCTGTAGATTTTTTGTGTTTTTGGTGTTTTGTTTGTTTGTTTTAGCATTTCACACACTTCAACTCCGCAGTGGAAATGTCTTGAAGCAGCATCTCCTTTTCCCTGTCATCTCCTCCCTCACTCTCCAACAGCACTGCTTTCCTCTGGTAGTACTTGTCAGGAGAGTTACAGTCTTCAAGAGAACCAGGATCTGTGATCTAGTCAATTCATCAAATAGCTTAAAGAAGAGAACTAAATCCACTTATAACAATGGATGCCTTCAGAAAATAATAATAATTTTTAAAAAGTATTTATTTATTTATCTGTTAATTCAGACAGGTTTGACTGCACATGACTACCATCTCAGAGGCATTAGGTTCCAATACCTTGGAAATTATCACATAATTAAAATTTAATTTAAAACCCAAAATGTTTTAAATGAAGTGATAGCAGAGGTACCCTTCTAGGCACATGCTAGAAATATATACTTTCTACTTTGGCACATCAGAGGTCAGACTTTGTGAAATTACAATTCAGACACCATCCTGGGATGTGTAAATAGAAGTATAGCATTATTGACTTTCCTCTGGATGAAATGGGTTTCATCCTCTGAATGAAATGGGTCACCTACAATGGTTCTGCCCAGTCTTGATGTTAAACCTTGATGTTCTTGATATGGGTAGAGCATGGCTCCAGCTGTGTCTCTGTAAAGCCATATCAATTTGCTACCTCTTGAGAAGGAACAGGTAAGCCATATTCAGGGCAGGTCACCATAGACTGTATCACCCAGAGCATTCACCTGGCACTCCCAGACTAAAAGCCAAGTATTTACTTCCTCAGATGGGGCCCAGCACTTTACAGTGAAGAAAAAAAAAATGCATGTGTTGTTTTAGCAACATTTATAGCAGGAACGATTGATCTATAGGGGGGAAAACACTTTTTAAAGCAGTTCTAATTACATGCAGCCCTGTCGTGTTGTTAAATGAGGCCCGCTGCTGTTTTATGAATAATTTGCAGAATTCATTGTAAGTAAATTATATTAGGAATTGGGAATAGGCTCTGTACTGCAATGCAGCAGGTTTTTCCTTCCCTCCTGCCTTCTTATAATACATTCAGATTATTTGTTATAGCCACAGAACATAATTGCAATTATACTCAAAGACAAGGAACTATAACATACAAACAGCAGTGCCTCATTTCCCACCAGATTGTGGCTTAAACAATACAAGGAACTGAGTTAGGAAGAACAGAGACTCTTTCCAATCAATGAACCAAACAAATCTGTTTGCCTGCACAGGGCTGTAAATTTTAAGGGCAAATTTTCTTTTAAAATTTTTAGGTTGATGTCCTGAAGCCCCAAGATGTTTCTTTTCCACCTGAAAAATAATTCAGTATCACAGTATCTGTAGCATATCCTGGAAGGTAAAACCCCAGGACTGGACACGACTACAGCATGGAATTACAATTAAAATATGAAAATAGATCAAAACAGTGAACTCTCCATGCTCTGCCCAGATAAATGTTTCTGAGCCCTGTGCACTTTCTTGTTGCACTGATCCTTCTCACCTCTGCAGATCTTTCCAATTTGTCTCCTCATCTAATCCAAAGCTTGATTCTCAAGCACGAAAACAAGTTGTCTATGCCTATTCTCCATACCAATGCAGGGAAAATGATTCCCACTTTCTCTTTTCCTAAGCAACTACACCAAAAACACACATCAGTCCTTTAAATTAATTCAATATAGTGATCTCCTTCTGTGTCTTCTGATGGTGTACCATCAGCTTTGTTGTGACTTTAACAAATACAGTTTTTTTCTATCTGCTTTAAGACTAGATTTGTCGTTAATTTTTTTTATTGACTACATTCTACGCCAACATTTTCATGACTACTCCTGAGCCAATGCCAATCTAATGCCTCTGTAGTCATCTCAAACATCCTGTATTATTCATTTATTTAACGCTGGTGGTATAGTGATTGATTTTTGTCATTACTTAGGACATAATTCCATGATTCAAAACACTGCTGAAAATAGATGATGTGGATGATTCTCTTAGTAACCTTTAGTGAACGTATCCTCCTCTACAAAATTAAAAATATTTAATGTTAATGATTATTAAAGCCTCTCTGACTACTGCTAAAATAGAAAATCATTCATTAACATTATAAAATACACAAAGTCAAACTGCTTTTTCAAAATACAGAGCAGAAACGACGTTAACACAGTGGATTTTAGTACTCTTTTGTTAGCCTCCCTTCTGCAAACCAAAAAATAGATCACACCGTTTTGATCAATTATTAAGAAAATTAGAAACAGACATGACACCACAGGACCAGGTTCACTTGATAAGTACCACCACCTCTGGCTTTGACTCCATTTATTCCATCTTCCCTTTGTATTTTGTCATGGTCTTAGTATTTCTTAATTTGCATGCCTGTGTAGAAATATTATTGAAGATAAGATTTCATTAGAACAATTACACAAATTAGTTGATTAAGTTTAGTTGAGGAAATCTTCTCCCATTTCAAAACTTGGCAATTTTTACATCCTTGTGTAAGGATTTCCTTTCTGGTAAACTGTGCTTCCCTCTGACAGCCTCAGCTTCCTTAACATATTGCCTGTTAAATCAGAGGATAATATCTCATAAATACTGATTTATACGAAACTCTGCAAGACTTGGGCAAGCATCTCATTCTCATTACAACCTAGTTACCTGAAATGGCCATTATTTCCCCAAATCAATTTTTATTACTCATAGCAGCTACCTGAAAATATACTTCTGATTTTGGATGTATTTCTCTACTATACAGCCAAAGGATACTCTAGAAAACAGAACCTCTGAATTCTCTTGACTGACCATGGCCTACAGCATGAGCATACCTTCAACTCCACTCCTCTGGGTCCTTTCTCACCTTGCTTACTTGCTTTGCTCACTGTAAACCCCCAGAGGTTCTCTCTTGCTATGCATTACACTGCCTAACAGAACAGCATTGCTGTTATATAACTACAACATGCCTGGAAGACTTTCTCTCTCTGAAAGGACTATTTAGTGACATGACACAAGCCATGACATAATTATGAGTATTTAGTACATGAGCATTCTACAAATAAGATTGTGTAGGATTTTTCTGTCGAAGATACTGAATATCTTCATAGAAAGAAAAAAAAAAAAAAAGTTTAGATACTGAGTTCACTGAAGTCCTGCCAGGCTGTGTAATCTGAGGATTACACGTACACTGTTTCCTAGAGCCATTTCTGGGGAAGGCATTCTAAGCCTCCAGAGGTTATAAGGAAAGTTTTGAGGTTGGATAAAATATAGTCACCAAAACTGAGGAATACTCTTGTATTTATAGTTTAGTTTTAAAACCTGGAAATTAGTCATAGTCATACATACTTGGCTGCTACTAACTTCACAGTTCCTGTGAAGCCAACAAAAATATTCATTTTAAATGCACTGGTCTTTCAGCATACACTTGTTGTCAACGTCATCAACACAATTTTAACATAACATGAACCAAGCTTCACAGTCTTCCCATAATGATAATTTCAGTGGGCACCTCTGACTAGGTCACTTTGTCCATATAGTGATGGGTTGTTCTGCAAGTTGTACACCACCTGCTATGTAAGATACACGTCTACTGAGAAATGAAGGAAGATCATGATATGACAGCACATAACATGACAGCTGCACTTCCCTTACGCAAAAACATCTTTCAGCAACCTGGAAGCTAAGCACAGACCTTGTGTCAATCAGTTCTCCCTTTAAGACATGGAACAAAGAAACATGGCATCACATTCTTTCCTGACCCTATATTTATCTTTGTTATTATTCATTTTGAAATCTGTACAGGGATAGGAAGCAGATTTCTACTTACATGACAATGTCTACTTGACTTTAGAACCATTTTGCATTTTCAGTGGTATGCCTGCTTAGCAGCTCATCCCATTTCTGCTGTGGAGCTCATTACAATGCCTGCAGTGTAGTAAATTACCTGGGAATATTCTGATAACCTGCTGCTGCTTTTCTTGATTGTCAGTGGCCTGGATGCTCTAGTCCATCAGCACAGTTTTGCAGCATTTTCTAGGCTGTTATTCTCAGAGATGTGTTTTTCTTCTGTGAAGAGTATTCAAATTAAAACAGGAAATTCTTTAGGCATAAAATTATCTGTGAAGATGCATAACAAAAATCATGGTTTTTATATGATTAATAGAGCTGTCAGGGCATATTTAGGATTTAACTTCCTTTTGTGAAAGTTTAACTTACTGTTTACAGAACAAAAACCTACATACAGTACAATGTTATGGCAGTTATAAGCAGTGTTGAAGTCATATGGATGCATAGGAGCTGAAGAAAAATACATACAAAGTGTCTACTATATTGAAACACTATTAAAATCAACGTATTCAATTTAATGTTTACATAACCACTGTTTGAAATTTTTAATCCCACCTAAGCAGTTTGAATAATCAATTCAAATAAAAAACATGGAAGCTCTATGCCTAAATCCTCTGAGCTCTACAGAAGTCTCTGTCTTCATGTATGTTCATCTGCTTGCAAATCAGCTAAGCAGTTTTAAACTTTATCAGAGACATGGCAATGGTTATTTAATTCTTAAACTGCATACGCTATTTCAAAACAGTACAGACTGACATGATATTTTGCAACGTTCTACTTAGATGCTCATCTCCCTGGTACCCGGGGCTACTGAAATACAAATAAGAACGAAAGCCAAGGCTGGCTCCCAGAAACACTGATTCAGTGCAGGTAGACAGGCTGCGTAAGTCAACTGACCTAGCAAGACACACAGAGACATCACTAGCCAGGAGACAAAGGTTATGTCTGAGTGAGATTTGGAAAGGAATTGGCAGTATTCCAGAAAGTATGCATCTCAGCACTAATTGGAGTAACAGGAAAAAGTCTGAATTGGTTATTAACTGATGAAGGGTAATTATGAGTTAGCTAGTTTGCTTTAATTTATAAAATAAGATTGGATCTTTCATAGGCATGCTCTCTAGGTTGTGGAAATTCCAATGGCAGCAGCAGAACAGTAATAAAGCCCCACTCCGACTTGCCACAGCTGCCAGACTGTTTCCCCCTCCTCCCCAAAGCCATGGGTTCTGCCTTGTTTCTCTGCTGATCCCTATCTTGACCTACCAGGAAGGTGTGGCTTATCTGGAAACCCTGCCTTTGTCCAAGCAAAACATGACAGCATGCCAGCATGCATACAAAAATCCACATGCAATTGAAGAGTCCTTACTGCCTCCTTCCTCTTCCTAACTGCTGCAGTGCCTGTGCTAGTTGTGTCAAACACCAGTAAGAAATCATCTGATCTAAACTCCACCCAGTAACTTTTCTATCATTCAAAAACCTATTCAGTCTTTTTTTCTATGTCCTAAACAGGTTGTTTTGCCCAGAGGTATTCTGTGAGACGTCACACTATACTGCTCTTTCAAGTTGCTATTTTTACTGTTAGTTTAACCTGAATTTCAAACCATACCACAGGCATGGTAAATCAGCAGTTCTACTAACGGAGTTACGATGCATACTTTAGGGAAACCTTCCTGGCATATTTTGGCAGCAGTTCTCCGCTGCCTGGCTAGAACAAGCAGCTTTCCTTTCACATAAAAGAGATAAATATATAAATTAAACATTTAGCTTTAACACAGAGGTGTTACAAATGCCTGCAGAAGCAAGACTCAGATAATTGAAACTGTATAATAACATTTAGCTTAATGAAATGTTGATGTTGTAACAATGGAAAAACATTGCAGAGTACCCATATGACAACACTGAATAATCTGATATTATAGCATTAAAAGCATCCACTTGATTAGAGGCCAGGAAACAATTCCCTTGGAAACAAATTCTATGCTCAATAGGCTGTTTTCGCTGCTGGATAATGAAACAGCTACATGAACAACTGAGAGAACAACAACATGGTAGTGAGATTTAAATATTTTGCCAGGCACAAAAAAAAAAAAAAAAAAAAAAAAGAGAGAGAGAGAGAGAGAGAGAAAATCAGCTATATCCAATATAACCCACATTCTGAGACTGCACCCCCAGTTTGCACACACTTTGAAAAGCACTTTGGAGATGGAAACACTCAAAGCAAGCCACACCAGAGCACAAAAACCAGCAGTGTTTGTCCCTCAACTGCATTTTGTGCTGCAGTACAACCTAATCCCAAACACAGTCAGGGTCCCTCTGGGCTAGATGCTTTGCCTTTACATAGAATTAGGCTGTCCTGTCTTTAAGTTTATCACCTGAACACAGGGTGAGAGGAGAAACAAGGGCTGAGAGATGAAGTAAGTTGCCCTCAGCAGCAGCACTCCGAGTGCAGGTCGGCTGTGCCTTGGCCCTTTCTTCAGCATCCTGCTGCTCCCCATCATTAACACCGAGGTAGGCAGGGCAAGCACAGCACTTACTGCATGTCTGCAGGTGACTTTTGAATAGAAATGACATGATTCTCCAAGCATTTTTAAATGACAAAAGACATAGATGTCTTGATTCCCCATCTCTCTCCATTTTTTTTCGGTTTGTTTTTAACCATTAATCAAGCACAACGTCTCTAAAGCTTAAGTAATTACACAGGTATAAAGCTAATTTCAAAGAACTGTAAAGCCTCATAGCTACTATCTAAAGCATGAAAACCTTGCCTAATCATTTATTTACATCAGCCTACTGAGCAACCTCCTGCTAAGATGACAACATAAAATTTGGAAGAAGAATTGGCTCCCACACAGCCAGGACCTAGGTAAGGTCTCATCAGAGTCCAAAAAAAGGCATAGAAAAAATGAAACAAAGTACTCACAGTAGTTTTTCCCTGCATATTGGCCTTATTAACACATGGACTCATATTCTCTGAGACAGGTAGTTTACACAGAGGTTCATTATCTTACACAATGCTCATAACTCATTCTACTTTAATATTAGACTCTAAATGCAGATGCTCAGTGTGATTCTAAAGCAGACGTAAAAAGTGTACAGTGGTTGTGGTGTGTTTTTTTTTTTTTTAATGTTTTTAAAACAGACTTTTCCAAAGTAGTGTGTTACCTGTGGATGAAATTCAAGTCTACTCCGAATGAAAACGTCTGCCTTAGAGACAGTTGAATCACAAGCACTTAAAATATGGGTGGATTTGCCCTCAAAACTCAACTTAGTTTGAAGTGCATTTGGGTCAGGAACAGAGGAATTTCTCTCCTTAACCTCAGCACTTTCCAGTTCTTGAACTTCACAAAGGCTCACCAATCTGCTGTTAATCAGTTGTGTACGTAGGCTCCAAACAACAGAACAGCAGCAGACGACAGCCAACCTCATGGCTAGAAAAGCTTCATTTGCAGATACATAGAAAGGAAATACATTGGGGTCCCTTTCTCCTTGGACAGCTTGAATCTCTGCATGTGTAATTTAGTTCAGAGAGTGAGACTGACACAGTACAATTGGGATATTCATTTTCTTAAATATATGTGTCCAATACCATTTCAGACAACCTGCGTTAATACGGTGCATGTTCTCTATCAAGCCCTGAGTTGTATTAGCCAGCTCCATTAGACATCTTCCTGTAGGCAGCTAAATCCCACGCTTCTTGACCAGTTCTGACAGACTTACCCATCTAAGCTGCCCGCCATCTGTTGTACAAAAACAGAGCAGATCTATTGTTGTGCAACACACAGTTTAGAACTCAGAGAAATAAATCATGAAAACAGAATGGTGCATACAATCATCTTTTAAGGTTATTTGAAATAAGAAAAGAAGAAAAACACATATGAAATATTTGCTTAGCTAAGTTGTTTCTCTCTTTTAAAAAGATACTGAAGACTATATGTGAGGTAGATCTTTTTCAGAAAGGACTTTCTTTCAAAAACAACCTAGGCTAGTTTGCAGGGTAAGTGTGGTTCTGAGAGAGCAAAACAAAATACACAAATAGAATGGCTAGATTTGAGAGAATAAGGCAATAAATCAAATCCCCATAAATAGCACTCAGAGTCACGTACCATACAAAGTGACCTAAAGCAGTTCAGAAAGAAAAAAAAAAAAAAGTAGAAAGCATAAAACTCAAAAAACAGACAATTTCAAGAGGGCAAACAGTGCATAATTCATAAGTGAGGTAAAACTGTAGTGGTAGGAATAAAAAAAGAAAAAAAAAAAGTGAAAAAAAGAAAGTCATAGCTTTTCACTTCAAAGTTTTCACATAAAGTACAATAACTATGCTCTTACCAGGGGTTTGGAGGATACAAGTGAGACAAGTGCACAGTCCTCTGTTCCCCAGCTTAGAAGCTGCAGGTAGGAGCTCACTGACAGAAGCACAACAAGAGCAAAATGTCCAGTTCAACAAATGGCTCCCTAATGAAGGAACCTCAGACATTGTTAATCTTGACAATAACACGATATAGCTCTTATATTAATCTATCTCAAGATGCTGTGCACAATTTTGTAAAGACATGGTAAAAAAAGAGTTGCTGTTACTGAAAAGAGTTGAATGCAGCTCACATGATATTTTAGCCAGCAATTTGTTCAGATTTCTTTATAGAAATAGATATGGCAAGTGGAAGACAAAACAAATAAAAAAAATAAAAACAAAACAAACAGAAACAACAACAACAAAACCAGTTCCTTCCTAGTTTCATTCTTTTCACACACTCCCTCTTCACACAGTCTATACTGATATTACCTACCAGTCTAGGGTGCGATTATTTACAACGCCTTGCTCTGAAGTTTTCAGGCTTCTTCGGATGAATGTATGACATGACTTGGAAATCACAGCATGACAGTGATGTGAAATAATCAAACTGTTTGTCCCTATTTCACTTTTCCTCATTCAGCCACCTGATCTAAACCTGTTCTTTTTCATTCCGTTTTAAAATACGTGAGAATATTTATACCCACACAACTAGTTCCTCAATGCCTCTAGGTTGTTTCTGCAGCAGCTCACTGAGCCGTACAGTACCTCCGGAAGCCTCCAGCTCCAATTCGTGCTCAGCTCAGATGAGCTGACTCAAGGCTTTATCCAGTCAGGTCTGAAAACCTCCAAGGCCACACAGCCTGCCTCCCTCTTTAGGCAACTTGTTGCAATGCCTTACTATCCTCATGGTGAAAAAGTTCTACACTGTATCCAGGTGAAATATCTTGTTTTTTCAATTTATGTCTGGTGTCCCTTGTCTTCCACGATGTAGCACTATGAAGGTCACGTCTCTTTCCTCTCAATCTCCTCCTCTATACTAAAGAGTCTAAAAAGTGCCAAATGAAGGGAGATTTATTGCTGATCAAAACAGATTTGGGTAGTGACAAGTTTCCTAGGGGCAGCATTGGCAACACTGAGGGGCTCCGCTGTGCCCTGCAGCAGGGCCTGGAGCCGGCTGGGACCAGCTGGGACTGGCACCAGGCAGCCCTGGCCTCTCCTCACACAGGCCCTGCTGCCAGCACTGTGCCCTGGGCACATGGTACAAAGGCATACCTCACCATCTTCCACAGTAGGACAAGGAGGGTGTTCGGTTCCCTTTTTACAAGTGAAGCACTGATACACAAAAGCCTGTGGAAAATGATGCAGCAAGCCCACAGCAAGTGATCACACTGAGGGTTCCCATGTGCTGGGCCACCTTCTTGCCCAGAGCCAGGCCATGAGCATGTATGAATTTTCAAGAAGGAACGTAATGTTTTGCAAGATGAGAGATAGGACTCATTTGGTCATTACTGTAATGAGTTTGAACCCTAACATGTTGAAAAGCAATACATATGGCTGAGGAAAAACGTGAGTCAAAGAACAGACACAGAAACACTAACATGAACATGAGAGAATGCCATACTCTGATTTGCTGGAACTCAACTCTCACCACAGAAAGGGAAACATCTCCTTTAGAAAATCAATCAAACAACAACAACAAAAAAAATCAAAATAATTCCCCAGCAAACCCATGAAGAAATTCATCCATGCAGCAATATCTGTAAGGGACAAGAAAAAGCAGCGCTTTATCTTGCTTCTCAGATCTGACAAGCAATGTAGTATGATGCAAGAAGCATTTTTTTTTTTTTAATATATGAGCAAATACACCATAGCAGAAATCTGCAAGAATACTTATCTTAACCTAATGCTTAGAGGATTTCGTATTTTTTATTTTATTTTAAGCACCATAGAGGTACCTACAGAAGAGGTAGCAGAACATATATTGCGAGTACAGAAGAGATGTACTTGTCCAATCTACCTCTTTTAATACCATTCAATACTAACTTGACACTGAAAAAAACAAGCTGTGTGCATCAATTGCATAGTTAACTAAGTATTACCTTTCTTTACAGGACAGCTCTCAAGCTTAACATCTGGAAGAAAAAAAAAAAAAAAAAAAAAAAAGGATGTTTTATACTTAGGGGGAAAATGGTGCTGGCTGCCTATGTAGTAATCACTGTCAGTATGAAAAATACTAGGAAGCAAAGAGCTATATTATCAATGACAGAAGTACAGCCACAACCATACTAGAACTACTATTAGTGACTGTTTCCGGGAGAAGATGGAGTCTGGGCTACCCAGCAGTGACTCTGTATGATTACCACAGCTTTTATTTGATTTTATTTTAAATTCAGACAGTATATCACAAGAAGACCCAAGCTCAGCTTTGCTATATTCACAAACAAGAAAAGGAAGTCTGCACTGACAGCGCTGTCTTTGGTGCTCCGAGTTTCCCTGTTGGAACAAGTATTTCCTTCTCATCCTGCTGCTCTGTGCGTATCAATTCATTATAGCATTCAAAGCAGAGAGCAAGATTACAATCAAAATGAGACTGGAGAAAAAAGTTTTAGCTCAGTGTCACTGATGATTCCCATCACAATTACAGGCAGCATGAGAGTGAATAACAAATACCTCTCAGCTTTTTTGTCCTGGCATGCCTTGCACTTGCCTCCAACAAGCGTGAGCTTTAGGAGCCTGAATGTGTCACATACCCTCCATGTAAACATCTGATTTTGACCTTGTCAGAATTTTCTATTTTAGCCACCTTCTTTTCTCATTCCCTCCAATTGTGGCCTGTGATGTTCATATTTTGAGAGACAATATGAAAAGGCTAGCTAGTTTTAACGGCTTTTATTACAAGCAGACTAATTGCTTCTCCTGGTTACTTTCATTTCTCCTATGGATCCTTGGCTGAGTCATACAGTTTGCAGCAGTGATGTAACTGGTCACTTTACTCCAGAAGTGGAGACACTGAGAAAATGGGAAAAAACAAAACAAAACAAAAAGGCAGCAATAGCATCCAGTGCCAATAACACCCAGTGCCACTCGCTGGATTTTCATCTGCTCTTTTTCTGCACGCTGGGCCAGCAGGAGTCACTTGCACCATTTGAGAGGGGAAGCGGGACCTGAGAAGATGTCATTGCAAAGGATCCAGCTCTGTGAGCTTCATGCAAAAGCAGATCTCCAGCATGGCAGCAGTCTATATTAAAGATACAATGAAAATTAAGAGGCAAACAACTGCCTGTGAACCTCATTTCCTGATGCATCAGCATGAGGCAGCTTGCATCTTTCTGAAGGTCTGACTGAAATAAGACCAAGAAGAAATCTGTTGTGAGTTCATCTTGTGTTTTGTCTCAGGACTAAATTAAAAGTCAAGGAAGCAGGAGTAGAATATCCAAGAAAAGAGCTACTAAGTGAAACACTTGTCAAACTAATTTAATTTTTGTGCTACCCACTCTGACAGCATCTCTTTAATCACATACCAGAACAAGGTGATGATTGGTGCCAATGAATTAACTTCTAATTTCTTCTGAAGTATTTAACATAGCACTGTATAACTTTGGCTCATAAAAATATGATGGTGACCAAGCCTTTTGGAACATTATGTTGCTATGCTGAGAAGCCCTGGAAAAAAATATCTCATGATGAAATGTCAGTGGTGGACTGCATGGCTCTGAGGCAGTATTATTCCAGCTCTGAGATAGAAAATAAAGAAATAAATAAAGAAACCAGTGAAGTGTCCAGTCCAACATGAACTTAGTTAAATGCTGCATTATCTTCTTAATAAACCAAAGTCACTGCTTGTAAGAAAGGTGCTTTTCAAAGCACAGCTTTGGTTTCAGGCCACATATGTATATGAGTTGCTAGATGGATCTATCCCTATAGTTTATAAATTCTGAACAATGGTGTAAGTTTGTCTCTGTAGGAGTCACCATGTACGCAGAAATGGCTGGCCTGGTTGGTCACAGCACGGGGCACAAGGGATCATTAGAGCTCAGCGATCATCCAGCTAACATCTATCACATTCTGATGAAGCATCTTGCTGGGAGGTGGAGGAAAAACCAAAACCTAACAAAACCACAACAAACACTTGCTAGGACAAACAGAGATAGAAAAGAGAACTAGAAAGGGTCCTATAAGGAGGAGGAAAGGAGAAGGAGGGACATTGTGGGTCTAGGAGCTGAGGGCAGAACGTATAATGGGGCACAGAGACCAACAGTAGTCAAGTGAGGTGCCTGACTGCCTGAACATAGATGGGCACCCACAGTCTTGTGCAGAAGTGCAGGGCTAGGTTTGAACAGCCCAGGGAAGAAAGCCAAGCACTGGAACTGTCCAGCCAGGAGCAGGGAGTGGGGAGGGCAGGCAGTGCCTGCTTTTCTTGGCCTGGTCCTTTCTGTCTTTAGAAGCAGTCAGACCATTTCCAAAGACATCACCAGTCTGCAAAGGCAGCTAATGCATTGAATGCAGGTAACGTGTAGGAAGGACATGGAATAAAGTTTTACGTTTTTGTATTATTTCTATTTTTATTTCCAGTCTTAAAATATCAGTGATTCGGTCAGACCTTAACATGTTCACCTTTTATATCTTAATTGTATCCTCCCTATGGAAGAAATTATAAGCAATTAATGAGTATGTGAACTGTTCAGGTTTGTCAGTGTTTAAGGACTAGTTTGGAGGTACATTTCAGCCCACACATTTTAATTTACTTGTCATGGTCATGTTAGGAATTTTGATAACTTTTTCATAGATGTTACTGCAGATATTTTACTAGCTGCTGTACTGTCTGACAGATAGCTATCTGGGACAGACACTTTTAAAATGATACATGGAGCACACCCACAGAAATGCACTCCCACACCATTTACAAACAGCATTTCCATTTCCCAGCAGAACCTCTCCCATCTCTTTTGGCTGAGACCCTTTTCACAGGCACAGGAGGACCAAACACAAACCACTGTGACAGAGGTGCTGTGGGGACTAGACTGATAAATAAGGTACATGGGGAGGAATTAATATATGGGAAGCTGTGATAGCAAAGAACAATCTGAGCACAGAAGACAAAGGAAGGAAAAGAAAAAGTGCAAGATCTCAAATGCAAAGAGAACACTGCTATGTAGCCTGAAGGTTTAAACAACACCCTGAGAAATTGTGCTCTTCGCTTGAACCTGAAAAAAAAAAAAAGAGTATGATTCAGAGGACTAGAATAGCTTCTGACCACCAAAAGCTTTGCCTACCAGTAGTGAGAAGCCTATTTTGCACATTTTTGCACCACAAGAGAAAATGTGAAAGAGGAAGGGAAATAAAAAGGAGAAAAAAATCTGCTGAGAGCTCTTTGTTGTCAAATTTGAAATAGAGATGGTTTGTCTATGCAACACTTACATGAGAGAAAGTCTGCTTTGATAATTAACCTTAATTCCTTATACAAAGCTTTTCAACCCATTTTGCTGCTGCATCATACTTACATATCCCTTTGAAAAGCGCTAAGTAAGCACACGGAGCACAGGGCACACATGGGAGAAGTCCTAAGATCTGAGCTGGGAGAACCTGTGTGGGAACTATCTATCCACACTGGTAGAGGTGCAGATTGTCTTACGCAAGGAGGCACTTTAGCTTATTCTTTTCTAAAGGATACTGAATAAAACTGTTCATTAATCTAAAGGCCTTAATGTAATCCTACAAACACTGTTTTATAGATGGCTTTTATACATGGTAAGAAATCCAATAACAAACATGTGGAGGAAATAGCAGAACAAATGGTGACCTAAAACAAATACCTGGAGAGCAAGTAATGCCATTTTACAGTGCAATTTGAGCTGTCTATAGAGAGCGATTTGGTACTGTCACTGATGCAAGCTGCTGTCCCTCGGAGTAGCACAGCACACTGCACTAAAAAGCACTCAGCTTAGGGGAACAGCCTTGTCCTGGTAGCCAAACCAAGCTCATGCACCAAACACATCCCTAACTAGTTTTCCATTTGTAAGAACAACCATACATGTCCGTAATTTTCCCCAGTTCCCTGTCACAGCATAAGAGCAATGGCTCTTCTTTACAACATGCATCCATATTTCCATGGCTGCTGATGCTCGTTTTTGTGACACAAAGCAGGGAACCACAGCAAGCCTCACGAGCTTCTCCTCCTCCAGCACATTCAAAAACCATCAGGAAATGTCTGTATCTGTACTGAAATTGCAATCAGGGAAACAAGCTGAGTTAAATGAACAGGTTCCCATTCACTCCTAGGTCAGAATCTGAGTCAGTCATGGAAAGGACAGACCTGAAACCTATGATCTTCCTGAAAGGCAGCGCCAAGACACAACGAGTGCCCAGCATGGTAGTAGAGAAGGAGGGGATGTTGTTACACTAGGAGGACAATATTCAGGAACCATTTCCAGTTCCTGAACCCTCTCTGCCGCTCAAATTGTTTCTGTTTGAAAAAAATAACCTGACAGTTTTGCTTCTTGAATATATCTCACTTGAATCCTAATACTATGCATTTAGTGAACACTTTAAAATGAAACATATTGTACTAAGCTTGGCTACATCTATTTTATCATACTATCTATTTTATCTTTCTCACTCTAAATGAGTCCTTGACATTTTGTGTAGTTGCCTGCAGGTTCTAAAAGAATTGCAGTCATTTCAGTCTGTGGGCTGTGTGTCTCTTGTGCAATACTAAATATTGCCACATTATAATGGGAAAGGTCCCGTTCTCAACATCCCCAAACAGGGTAAGGCAGAGGACATCTGACTGAGGTCCCTAGTGATATCTGATCAAGCCACAGGTTATTTCAGAAGAAACAGATTTCCAGTTATTACAGCCCCATGGAAAATTTGCTTCTGGACTTCCAGTCCCATGTCTGTTCTGCTCTTGAGGCCCCACATGGAGTCCTGCATCTGGGTCTGGAGCCCCCAGCACAAGAAGGATGTTGAACAGTTAAGATGCGTCCAGAAGATGGCCACAAAGATAATCAGGGGGCTGGAGTATGCTCCTACAAAGAAAGGCTGAGAGAGCTGGGGCTGTTCAATCTACACAAAGAGAAGGCTCCAGAGAGACCTCATTTCAGCTTTTCAGTACTTAAAGGAGGCTTATAAAAAGACAGAGTGACTCTGTGCTCAATCAGATAATGACAGGACAAGGGGGGATGGTTTTAAACCAGAAGAGGAAGATTTAGATCAGAAATTAGGAGGAAATTCTTCACTCAGAGTGTGGTGAGGCACTGGAACAGGTTGCCCGGAGAGGTTGTGGATGCCCCATCCCTGGAGGTGTTCAAGACCAGGTTAGCTGAGGCCCTGAGCAACCTGATCTGGTGGGTGGCATCCCTGCCTCTGGCAGGGGTTTGGAACTAGATGATTTTTGAGGTCCCTTCCAACCCAAGCCATTCCATGATTCTATGTCAGTGCTGTCAGAACTGCATACATAACATAGAACAGGCCAAACAGGCTGCCTTCCAGAACTGCCTGCATAAGCAGAAAAAGTGGCAAGAAGGTACTATTGACTTTTCCCAGAGCCACTCCTCCTCTTACCATCCTAAGGAGTACCTCAGGCACACTCAGTAATGTCACACAAGCATCACCCACTTGAGATATGACATCACTACAGCTGATGTGACCCAACAGTTCATGACCCCTGCCTACAGGATGCACAGGGCTGGCTGCGAGAGGGCACATAGGTGAGTACGGAGAGTGAGTTTTGAGAACTGCCTTCATATAGAACATGCAAAATACCTCCTGAAGTATATACAAAGGTGCTAAATAAAATGGGGATGGAACTGAAATGTACATGACAGTTGAAAAGAAGTGAAATTAAAAGAGAGGCATGGGGAACGGTGGAGAGGCACTAACGCGTTCCTCTGGTTTTAGGGAAACCAAGGTGTATTAAAAGCAAAACAAACAGGATACATTTTCTCTGCTATTGACCTTTTTGTCAGGGAGGCAGCAAGTATTCTTGGGGAAGGAGCTGCTGGTATGACAGGCATACAGTAACTCATAGGGGGAAAAAAAGGGAAAAAATCAGGAGGCCAATACCTAAAAAACACAGAGACAAGATAAAGCACTCCTGAGAGAAAACAGAAAGTTCTCTTTGAAGTAGAATATCTATTTTCTAATTTTGCAGCCTGCACCTCTCAAATGTCTGGATGGTTTCCTCTCCTTTCTGTTTCCACCATTAATTCAAAAATTGTTGTGTCCAGCGCCAGTTAGGGATGCTCAGAGTGCATACTATACTTATGCAAATCAAAGGACACTGTCAAGATTCTTATTAATGACTTGCAGAACAGAAATGTCTGAGGTATTCTGGGAGGTTTGTTTGTTGCAAATTGATTTCATTTCACTGATACACTATTCCAGCTGTAGGCACACACACATTTGAAGGGCAGAAACACCATTATCCTCATATCAGGCCCATTTCATAGAACCACAGAATATCTCACATTGGATCACTGAGCCCAACTCCTGGCTTCACACAGGACCACCCCAAAGTCAGACCCTACGTCTGAGAGCACTGTCCAAATACTCCTTGATCTCCAGCAGGCTCGGTGCTGTGAACACTGCCCCAGGGAGCTGTGCCAGTCCCCGACCACCCTCTGGTTGCAGAACCTTTTCCTGATATCCAGCCTGACGCTCCCCTGTCCCAGCTCCATGCCGTTCCCTTGGGTCCTGTCCCAAGAGCAGAGCTCAGCACCTGCCCCTCAGCTCCCCTTGTGAAGAAGTTAGTTGTTGTAAACCATAAAAAAAATCATTTAGTAATTCCTACATCAATCCCTAAATCCTATTTAAACAGAAGTGTATTATTTAGATACAGGTTGATACGTCAATACTGATGGTATGGAACTATGTTTGAAGTACTTCCAATTCTCTTTATAAATTATACATTTCACATCATGGAAGCAACCATGACAACAGACCAACCAAAAAAAGCAGATGATTTGTTGTCACTGAGATCTATCATTATATCTTACTGTGATTTTTGCAGGTTTGATGGAGGACTAATACCAGAACACCATAGAAAACTTTAATCAAAGCTGTTCTTCAAAGTTTTCTTTTATCCTATCCTAAGAAAAAACAGGTTTCAAATTCATAATAGGTGTTATGCAGATGAAGTAGAATGGATACAAATTTCCAATCATTACTTCGGCTACTTCTTACTTTGTTGTTCCTTATTTGATTTCAACAATTAAAATACAGTGGTGTGTTTCTTACGAATTCACCTAGAGATTGCAGTAACAGTAAGCTTGATAACAGCATTTACTTCATTCTTTTCTACACTGCAAACTCATTGTTTCTGTCTTTTAATTTGATTTTGTTATTGCCATTATAGGATCTGGCTTTGCATCACAAACAGGCCTACAGTTATGTCGCTTTCAAGGTGGTATTTCAGGTTTTCCCAACTTGCTAGATCATCTCTCTTCCTTGGTTACAAACTGATAGGAACATGACAAGCCACCTAATCACAGATTTACAAGAAAAAGCAATAGCACTACTGGAAGAAAACCAGACTTTTCGGAAATGGAAAGAGATCAAGGTAGAAGGTCTCAAGTTCTTATGGGAAGGGAACAGGGATATGATCACAGCCTTCCAAGACAAGAATATGGCTGCCTGGGAAAAGAATATGATTCTCTGGAAAAAAACCATGAACCTTTGGGACAATGTCAACACTCTACTAATGGATGAAATGGATGTTTGGGAAAAGGACCTAGACCACTGGAAAGCTGGGCTGGACCTCTGGAAGAAGGAACTGGACCTTTGGAAAGAAGAACAAGAATTTCTTGTAGAGTAAAAACAGTCACAGAAGAAAACAACAATTGTATTGGCCAGAAATCAAAGGTGATGCACTCGCATTGCTTAAAATGATTTCTGCCTAATAAAGCCTTAACTGCTCTTTGAAGTCATCAGTCCTTTATTTCTAAATTTGCTCTGTTGACCTTTTCAATTTCACCTCATTGACTCTGTTTTCTTTGTTATAACACCACCACTTGGTCACCTGGTCCTAACTCACCAGCAGGTGAATGATGTTGGAGAGGGTTGCTAAATTTTAATTCTATCAAGGATGTCTTAATCCACTAACGTCTATTGCTCCTAGTAGAATTATACAGAAAATTTGATAGTGTTAGAAATGCTTTCATTAAAACCTAGTTAAAGTGGTAAATATAATTAGCTGTCTTTTAGACTGAAAAAGAAATTTAACTACCAAAACTTTTGGATTTAGTGGTATGATTGTTCTTGCACATGGGGAGATTTGGGGTACCATCTTACTCAAAAACGTATAAGAGATGATATCTAGCAGATACTGGGAAATGGAAGGGGCAGAGGGTACTACTTAGAAACTTTAAGAATTGGTTAATTGGTTTCAATACTCTGAGTCCTATAACAGCATTCATTCTCTAGAAGTGATCAAAATACTCATTTATGCATTTTAATTCCAGGGAAATTACAGAAAACCCACTATCTTCTACTGACAATTCCTACATATGGCAAAGTATTTTGGAATAAGTAAAAAAAAATAAAATAAAAAATAAAAAGGTAGAGACAAGGAGAAGGCATGGGAGAAAGAAGAAAGCAAGCCAGTCTGATAAGCATAAATGACAGGCAGAAGCACTTTTATGGTAAAGCTGAGATGACTGCAGAGATATCTATTATTTCGAAAAAGGAATACAGCTGTCTAATTGTCCATCCTCATGCCCAAAATTAGCTCAGATAGTGGAGTGCTAACTAATACTGAAGTTTCCAGAGAGTAATCATCACGGATATACACGAGAGAAGCTGGGTTGTTGCATATACTGTCTCTCTGTGGGATAATTCCATGAACTGTTGACTTCAGCAAAAGAGTAATTTTTTTTTTTATTTTTTTTTTACACTGTTTGTTGATTCATGTTAGCCTCAGGTGATGCAGATGTCAAGCATGATGACTTAATCCAAAAGTTGCTCTGGAACCTCTGTGCTGATCAGCTGCCAAAGCAACAACATTTTCAGGATCAGCATGTCTTTGATGGGTACAAAATATTTCTGCAGTAACACACTGGAGGATATTTAAAACCAACATTAAAATCACTAAATAACTTAGGCTGGGACCTTTGGAGGTCATCTGGCCCAATCCTATTCTCAAAGCAGGGCCGACTTCAAAATTAGATTGGTACTAGAATTAGAGATTCAATACCTTGGGGAAGACTGCGAAGAAGTACCAACAAGAGGATTCTCCAAGATCATCATATACTATCAGTTTTTAATTATGCTTGATTATGCTGAAACTCACCCTGCATACATACACTGCAAAATAAATAAGTAAATAAAACTCATTTATTGCCCTCAGAAGTGTTTCTCCACATTATACAGGAAAATACAAATTACTTCCATAGACAACAAATTTCTGATGGATTTCTTCAAGCTGCTGGGTGAGAGTCAGAGAAATGAGATTCTGAAGGTTCATTTAGAAAAAATAATGGTGAGCATTAGATCAGAAAATGTTTATTTTCATGAAGAACTAACAGAGTTCTTCATCAATTTCTGGTGAGTTGTAAGGAAGAAGGAAAATAAATGTAATGGCAGCAAAAGATCATCCCTAGATTCACAGAAGATGGCATATAATGATATGAAGACTTGTGTTCACTGGGAGCTTTTCTACAGGAGACAAGGCCTCCTCCTTTAATGTTAATGATAAAAGGCGAAGCACTCCACACAGAGTGGTGCTCATTCAGTAGGAGGGCTAGAACTCAAACCTCTGACTGGGTAGCAACGTTTTCCTGGCTTTAATCCTCTTATTGGTATGTCTGATTAGCTTTGTTGTATTTGTTCAAAGTGCTTTTGTTATTGAAAGTAATGACAATTTGACTGGACGTGAAGAAGATACAAAAATTATACTGGAAAATGCAAGAATGCGTTAATAGTACGTAACATCAGTAAATGTTACAACATAAAAACTGGATAGCTAGAAGGTAAAATACAGGAAATTAAGTTGTTGCAGTGAATGGAAGGGACAGTTCTGTCCACCTCTAGGCCAAAAGTCAAAGGAAAAAAAAAAAAAAGCATTACAAATCCTCATTTGGAACTCTGCATAATCAAAATGATAAATGACAAGCAAATAAAAATATAATAATAACTGAGAGCAACCAACAAAAGAACTCTTATAGGTGGACATGACAAAATTTATTAAGAGCTTTTCCTCCTGCACATCCCAAGCAATAAAATTTGGTAATCTTCAGCAAATCAGTAACCGCTGCTGAAACCAAACTGTCCCTTTAGAAAGGAATTCAGTTTTTAACTGCTTTAAATAGTGAAGGAAAACATGTTTTGGAAGGACTGACTGAGGTTAAGAGTCTACCTTTGTTTGTCTGAAGTTAAACCCGTATGGTGTGACCTCATAAATAGCGAATGATGAGCAAGCTACCCTGCACTCTAGAACCAGCTGCGATGGTTTCAGATCTCCTCACCTATAGGGTGCAAAATTTTCTAACAAAGACAGTGTAAGAGTCTTCAGTGTGACAAAGAGAGAGAAAGAAAAAGCAGGTTAGTTATAATACGGAAAATATTTTCTCATAATTTAATACTAAAGATTTGATTTATAGGTAAAGCTCACAAGAAAATTAAGCTACAGAAAATGGGATCCAAAGTATCTAATACGTTTTAAGAGCTAATTATTGAAGCGCGGCAGCAGAAGGTGCTGAAAGACAATGCAAAAAGGAACCTGGTAATAAATTCATCCATTCTGGTGTCATGGCACATCTTCATAGGAAGTATACTTCTTAGGAAAATATACTCTGAAATGCAACTGCAATATCCCTGTAGGTGCAAGATAGACTGTAGACTGATAGTAAATCTGCCTGGTGTTCACTCTCTCTTCCTAGAAGCAGAGTTCGTAGATATATCTGAGATGTTCACTGCTCATTGACAAAGGTAGATCTTCCTCACATTTCTCATAATACATATAATTACATATAAAGTGTCATAAATTACCTATAATGAGTTGTTTATCTCTTGCAAACAGTTTATTACTGGAGATGTTTCACTTTCTAACAACACAGTATAAAAATATGTAGCAAAATAAGTAGCTGAAGAGTAAATTACATGGGATTGCACCTCAATACTACATACTATGACAGCAAACAAAACTTGCCATGTATATCCAACAAGTACATGCACTCACATAGACTAACAGAAATAGCGTATGGGCTGAAAAAGGGGCTGGAAGAGTTAATGTACTCAGTGGAATTATTAATTCATAAATCTTACAAGATAACGTCTAAAGTGGTGTTGTGGTTTAACCCAGTCGGCATCTAAGCACCACAGAGCCGTTTGCTCACCCTCCCCCCTCTCTGGGATGGGGGAGAGAAATGAGAAAGTGAAGCCTGTGGGTTGAGATAGGGACAGTTTGTTAGAACAGAAAATTAATAATAATAATGTGTACGAAACAAGTGATGCACAGTGCAATTGCTCACCACCTGCTGACCAATGCCCAGCCTATCCCTGAGCAGCCGATCCCCCCAACCCCAGCCCCCCCCCCATATTAATTGTTCAGCATGACCCCAGATGGTACGGAATACCCCTTTGGCCAGGTGGGGTCAGCTGTCCTGGGTCTGTCCCCTCCCAGCTCCTGCTGCACCCCCAGCCTGCCCGCTGGCAGGACGCAGCGAGGAGCTGGAAAGTCCTTGGCTTAGTGTAAGCACTGCTCTGCAACAATTAAAACATCAGTGTGGCATCAGCATTCTTCTCATCCTAATCCAAAACATAGCACCCTACCAGCTACTAGGAGGAACAATAACTCTATCCTAACTGAAACCAGGACAAGCAGAAAAGAAACTTTTCCTCATGATATATTTATTAAAAATGACAAAGCAAATATAAATACCTGTACAAAGAATTCAGATTTTTCTCACAGAACATAATTCATAGGAGAAATACTGTTCTTCCCTTTGTGTTACACCCAAGTTACTATTAAGCTAGAAGTATAGACAAACAGCACAATTATCTGCATTAGTTACAATTTTCTTTAAAATTAAGGCACACACTGGGCAGTAACCACTCATAAATCTGACTGCACAAACAACAGCACAGCTGTCAGCGATCCATTCAGGAAACAGTTTGTGATGAAATAGAACAGGAATTATCTTCCAAAATGATTGTGACTAGTGATTGTGAATGCCCTACTGTACTTAAAGGAGCTTGTTTTACATCACATTAGATTCTGAAAATAGAGGTACCCAAAAAATTTACCACTTTGGAAAATCATGCGTTATATCATGTGTTAATTTTTAATAACCTGACTCATTCCACATTTATGAAATGACCTGATTAGCTTTATTGGATAGTTTCTTAACACAACACAACTACAGCCCATGGAATTTACTTGTAATGCTGCATGCTTTTGTATTCCCTGAGTTTGTTTTAGGTATCCAAAGTGTTTTTGCATAAACACCTTCCCTGTATCTCTGGGAGAAGCAGCCAGCATCCTGCACAGCAGTGCACTGGAGCTTGAAGAGTTCATTGTTTCACCCTCTCAGATCCAAGCATCTAGGTTCTACAGCTTTGGTTATAATCCAAATGAAAGAAAGCAAACAAGTAAGCAAAAGATGGAAGAAATAAAACAAAGTAGTGAGATACCAGCTTTCTACTGTTCAAAGAAACAGCATAAGAACTTCCAGGCAAAATTGTCCAGCTTCCACAAGAAGCAGAATTGCAGGATTTTAAAGGAAGAGAAAGTGGACTTCAGGGAGGAAATCAAAGCCTTCTGCAAAGCAAATAAGAATCTCCATGAGGAGATTAGAGCCTTTCAGGAGGAGAACAAAGCCAAAGCATTATGGAAGGAAATTAACATCTTCCAGGAAAAGAACAAAGCTTTCATGGAAGAGATCAAGAACATTGCAGAAGAGAGCAAGGACTTCTTACAGAAAAGTGGAGTCATTCAGATGGAAAAAAAAGTCTTCCAGGAACAAGTCAGTAGCATTCGGGAAAAGCTTGAAGAGTTCTGGGAGAAAATGAAGGCTGCTGAGGAGCTGATCAAGGCTCTTGAAGAAAGGAATAAGGCTGGCCAGGAAGTAGTCAAGGCTTTCCTAAAACAAAATCAAGATATTCAAGGAAAGAATAAAGCCATGTATGAGAAGAACAAAGTCCTCCAGGAAAAGAATAAGGTTTTCTGGAAGGACCATAAGGCTTTTTGGAAGAAGGACATGATCTTCTGGGATGAAGAGATGGCCATCTCAAGCAGTAAACTTATTCTCTGGGAAGAATACATAGCTTTCATGAAGAATGATCAGAAGATACAGAAAGAAAAAAAAGCTCTTTGGGATGCAGTGAAAGCCCTGTGGGATGAAAAATTTTCCCTTATGAAAAATGTGTATATTGATACAGGAGAGGAGAAACCACCTGAAACAGAAGAGAAAAATCTTTGTGGCAATTATAACCCAGCTATGGACAGTGGAAACAAAGCACCAGAGCAAATACGGCAGATCTGAAATATGACTTCACTTTCTGTCACAGATAAGTTTTTACTCCCAGCACAAATGGGCTTTTGCTCCTTTCACTCTTGAAGTTTTAAGAAAAGTCCTGATAAAGCCTTAAAAAATTAGTTCAGATTCCTGTTTTAGTTTTATGTTTTAATATGTTTGCTCTTTTTTTTTTTTTTTTTTAATTTGGTTGTTTGATTCTCGTTTCTCTTAGCTTGACTTCGAGGCTCTAGCAGTCAAAATTAACTGCAGTTACCTTTCCACAATGCTACAATGAGAAGTGCTTGTGAACTGTGCACCAACACAATTATGCACAGACACACATGCCGATAGCCTTTCCAACTGATCCAGGCATTCGCTTAGCTCATGCCAGATGGCTCTATTTGCTTAGTTAAGTCTCCCCCTGCCCAGGTCAAAGCCATAGTATATTATCTACTGTTATTCACAATTTCATTTGCATTTTTTTTTCCAGATCCCCATCTTATACTTTCAAGAGTACTTAAATTAAAATTTCTGAAGTTCAGTTTGAAATGAAGATTGTTTTTTTTTGAAGATTGATTTTTTTCCATAACCAATCATTAACAAACAAAATTTTCCAATTCACTTCAAAAAAGTATGTGTTATTTGTTAATTATATAACTAGTTCATTTCAATAATTTTAAGGCAAATACATTAGCTGCACTTTCCCACTGTTTCACTTGTTTGAATCAGTTCTTTCAGAGAAGCAAAGCAACTGCCCAACCTTATGTGTTTCTGAAGCCAAACTATAAAGAGGCAGTGTACAGCTATAGCAAGTCTCAATTGTTGGATGAGGTTGGCAATGCACTATCTGGATTCAATTATACCCCTTTATTTTTGCTCTGTAAAAAGCAACATTAATGAGATAGCTGATTCAGCAACATCAATGACAAATCAATAAGGCAGCCACTTCATAAAGCTAAAATGTTTTCTTTATGTAGTGAAAAAATTTAAGTATGAGAAAGGAATCAATTGATTTTGATTCATGAATTCTCCAAGAACAGGGAAAGGAGTTATTTCACAAGCGCAATCATTCATGCACATCGTGTCTCTTTCTCGTTACAATTCTTAAGCTGTTGCCTACCCATGATACTTAGTCAAACAAATGCAAGTTCCTGTAATAATTCTGAAATATGGCCATCTTATAATCAAAACATGATTTCAGTGGAGGTAGGCCAGTATATAAAATAGCGCTGTTAACAGATGTTGACTCACCAACATGAGCCTTAAAGTGACTTATCTGAGGGACAGAATCATTACTGGAGACATTGCCTCTTTCACATATTTCTTGGTCATGAGAACATCATTAACGTGATTAAAAAAAAAATCTTTCCCCTTCTCAAATATATTTAGCAGAAAATTTTTCATACTTGTCCCACTGTCTACTCTGACAGTATTTCTTATTAAGAACACAGCTGTAACCTTCAGCTTAAGAATGTAGCTTTTGCAGAATGTCAGCCAAAACCAAGTAAAGAACTTATTTATCTCTTCACAATCTAATTCATTTACTACAAGGGCAAGAAAAAAAAGCCCAAAGGAATGTAGCAGTAGTGGGTATTTCATTAATGCTGATAAAGAACAAGGAGGGCAGATGTGATGTCAGAGTGAAGATGGTTTGATATCAGGAGTCATCAACTAGACAGAATCTAGGAGTTAGACATGAGGGCACACAAACAAGGCTGCAGGAACTGGCCTACAGAACAGTTGTAATAAAGGACGTTTAGTAAGCGATACACAGGACATGACTTCTGATTTGACAGGCAGTCAGAAAAAAAATTGCATAATTTTTCAGACCTATTGCAAGGCGAGCTGAGAACTGTGAACTCATCTGTGTAGGAAGGGAAGCTGAAAAAGGATCTGGGGGCCAGTTGGGATCATTTCTTTGCTTGGGGAACCATCTTTTGGATATTCCAAGGCTGACACATTTTGTTGTGACGTGTTCTGTCAATTTTTGCATTTGTGTCATATTAATTACAGTCCAAGAGATGATATAAGTTTGACGGGGAAAACAAACCGGCTGAGACTTAACATGATGTAGCAGTTAATAGGTATGCATATTTGTCAATCGTTTTGTTCAGTAAACCCCACTGGGAACAGATTATGGAAAGGGCAAAGGCAAAAAAAAATAAAAAAAAACAGAAAGCTCTCTCTGGTGTACAGAAATCGGATAAGGATAAAAGTCTCTTAAATGGTTGGAACCCCCAGGTGAGTCTCCACGTTTCCATTCACAAGAAGGGCAAGTGGTGTTTGGATGCAGAGTACGAGCTCTTCTTAATTGTACTCTGTACACTTAGTTCACTGTTCCAATGAGAAGGGCAAAAGCTAGTGAATTTGGAGTCTCTTTCCATTCACCTCTCACATGCCTGCATCCCTGATATGCAGCACCAGAGGATCCAACAACTGTGCAAGTACTTTCCATCAGCACTCATGGCTCTCTAGCCAGGAGAGAGAGGATTTTTTTTTTATTTTTTTTTTTTTTGGGGGGGGGGGGGGGGGGTAGGGGGGGTAGGACTTGTGCATCAGCGACTGCCCAACCAGTTGCACCTAACTCACACTGATGAAGGGAAGACCACTCAGAAGATTGCCCACTTTGGGAGATGTTCCAGGCACCAGCAGCGCTATGCAGATGCAGCCCTACTGGGCACCACTCTTCAGCCCAGGTCACTGCTCCCACCCTGCTGTAAGCTGCAGCCAGGCCCAATAGACCCCATCAGTGGGTGAGCAAGGTCAAGAGCATTATGCTAAATCCAGGCCAGCAGGGCTGGAGACTCAGCAGCAGATAAGTTCATGGCAGATAGAAACCAGTCTTAAAACATAAACCAACAGATGTATTCTCACTTTGGATAGGTCAAGAAGTAATTACCAGCAACATTTAAGATCAGTAAGTAAGGTCTCTGGAAAGCTCAGATGCAGTAATCTGACTCAGCTCCATAAGCTTTGATAATACACTGCTAATTTACTCATTCCCAGAAGAAATCTTGCTCCATGCCAATCTAGGAAACTGGTGATAAAACAGAACTTTCCTAAATCCGCTCCGTAATATCCCTCACTGAAGTAGGACAGTAATTAAATCTAGCATATTACCTACTAACTGTAGCTTAGACATTCAGAACTCCTCTCATAAGACATACTGACCACTGAGATGGCCCTGCAATCAAGTGTACATCAGAAGGATACAGAGACAAAATACTTCAGAGGTTCTTCCTTACTCTTTCTAGGAACCAATTATGTAGACATAATAAAACTAAGGTATCTTATCCAGTGAAACTGTTCTACTAGAAAAATAGACTTTTTCTTAGCTTAATGGATTTGTTCTTTAATCTCTCTCAACTCTTGACCTCTGTTCAGATTTACATAGTCGTAACTGGGGCGCAGAGCAGCTGGATGCAGAAGGTAGCAGGGGGTTAATGGGAATCCAAAGAGGTTGTGTATAAGTCTCTGCGTACTGCAACTGGGGGGGAAATATATCAGCTTGGTTGTTTGAAGCTTGAATATAACCGAACAGGTGGATTTGAAGAACATGTTACTTCAAGTTTTATGATTATATCACCATGTTTTTTCCAAAGACAATTGGTTTCATTGGGCAAATCCAGCATGAAGCTTAGACGCTCCTAGAAGATGCTGAACGTATTCAGCTCTAACAACAATGGGAGCTTTCCAAAGAAGATTATTGGTTCCCTAAGCTGTTAAGGTCAGAATCCCAATTGACTGTAGCATAACAATGTCACTTTTATATGGCTTAATCTCAGCCATATAATTAAACTGGTATACAAGCTGTAAAATAATTAAAAATGAGCCACAATGAAGTCTGCTATAAATGTTTGTGCTTCAGTGGTAATTGTTGCCATTATAAATACTATATACCAGCTTCTCCTCTAGCGTAACTCCAGTGAATACATACAGTTGCACAAGGGATAAATTATACTTAACTACTTTTGCATGGTCAAACAAAATTGTACTGCTGCAGAGTGATTAAAAATGGTCTAATCTCCATCATTGCTGCCCTGTAGCAAAAAGAAGCAGGGTCAATATAGTAGGCGTAAATGTGATTACACCAACCCTTGGCAGATATTGTTCTCTAGTAATACAGGTACTAACTTCACAGCATTGATCTACTCCTTTAAAGAGCACCAAATCTGCTCAGGGGTATGGATCTGACACACAGAAGAGCTGTTTAAAATTTGTTTTAGAGCTGTGTAAAGAATCCTTGTATCTTAACCCACGCTGTGCTTTACTTACAGCTGATCTTAATGGTTATTTATCAGTAAAGTCAGTCCATAAAGAGTTTCCTTTGGTTATTTCTGTTCTTTCACATCATGCTTCCACTGAGCAGCTCAGCCCAGGATCTGTGCTGCTCTGTCCATTGAACAAGCAAGTCTTGAAGTCCTTTTGCTTCATTGTTCTCCTTTTACTGGTTTCTGTTTCTGGGCTTCCCTTACTACTTGACATGCTGGCATTGGTTTCTAATGACTTCTCTCTAGCTCCCCACCCCATCCATCCCTTCCCTCTTCCCCGACTTCTGCCTCCTTTTCTATGTCTGTACCTTTACGCCTTTTCCTCTGGCACCTTTGAGCTTCACCCCACCCCATGCAGACTCAGAGTTCGCCGTGCTCTCACTGTCCTCCTGACATCCTGGACCCGACTGCACTGACCCTACAGCTCAGCCATGAGCAGAGCTTTAGTCTTGCCAGCCCCCCGGTGCTGTTGGAGCAGGTGTTTCTCCTGCAGCTACCACCAAGTCTGGCAAAATCAGGGCCAAGTGCTGCCAAAGTTTGCCAGGGTACATGTTGTGATTTAGCAGAACCTTGGATTTTTAAGCCAGGCAAAACCCTGCAGTAGAAGTAACTCCTGTTGTGACACAGCTCTGACATTTCATTATCCACATTTTTTTTCTCTGTTAGCTCCTTGACTGCAATTTGTCTGTGTTACTATGTGAAATAAAACTCTTTATGAAGATCTAAAGCTACAAGTAAAAACTGAAGAAATCTTACAGATAAGGAGGGTTACTTTGTTTCCAGACAAGTGTTTTAAAGCCAAAGACTTTGTTTGGTTTTCCTCAATTTCTGACTATAGCTATATCATGTTCAGCTCTCAAAGAAATTATATTTTGGGAGATGAGGCACCTGGGAGGTCACAAGAACAGTTCTTTGGCACATAAATAAAACAACAAAAATAAAGTAAAGGCAACTTCTAAGGAGTAGAAACCCAAACAACAACGGCTTTGCACCTTTTACTGGGTGTCTACCAGACCTGCAATGAGCTTTATTTTGTTTTCATGCTCGGTGCCCCAGTTTGAGATTTTGATAGATGGTTGCTTTACTGAAGACACATCTGATTTCAAGGGATAGCCAGGCAGGAAATGGCCCCTTGACATCAAGCCTGAACTCCATCCATCCCCATTCTGCCCATAATCCCATCGCATAAATGTAGCTGAGGTGGCAGCATTCAACTGCCTCTCCTGCTAGAGCAAACAGTGTGACCCCTTTTTCTTCAGTACATTCCCAGGCTTAGTTGGGTTTCATTTTAAATGGACAACTCTGTTTTCTGGGTTTCTTTGGCTTCCCTCCCACCTCACCGCTCAAGCTTCTTCCGGCACACAGGGAACAGAGTCCTCATCTCTAGAGCTAACTGAATAATTCATAACAAATGAATTTGTTGATTGCTAGTAATTTTCCTGAAGTTTTCAAATTGTGAAAGCATCACTTAATGAGGTCATGGAGGAGCCAAGGCTTTTGGAAGTAATCAGCTTCTGCAGATGAAGAAGTCTCAGTGTGAAGTTTCTCTCATCGTGGCTCTGGAAAGCAGAACGCACCAAACTTTGATTTCACCTTTTCACGTGCATAAATCTCCTCTGCTCCTGCTCCAGGCAGCCCCTCACCCTTTCCATCCCATTTTGAAATGAGCAAAAATCTTTCACTCAGATTTTTCCCTTAATTCTGGTTTTGGTGAAAATATGAGGGTAGTACATCTTGAAATCAAATTCCTTTTTTTTTTAAAAAAAAAAAAAAAAAAAAAAAAAAAAAAGGAATCTCCATGCCCCAAGGAAAAGAGAAAAGAACAAGAAGGTACAATTTTTGCCATGATGTTTAGAGGAGACAATATCAGAAGGAAGGATCTAAAATATTGTTCATAACCATCGAAGTGCTATTGTTTTATAACAGTAAAAAAAATTGTTAAAATAACTACACCCTCCAATTTGTGCTTTTACTGCTTCAAAGGGGAAAGAGCTAGATCTTCATATAAACCTACCTATACCAAAGTTCAGTCTAAGTTTATTTAGATGACAAAGTTAACTAGGTTGACTGTTTCCCTTATCACTTGAATTTCAGTCTTGCTTTCTGTGATCTGCAATTCTTTCTAGAGCCCTTGCTTTCTAGAGCCCTTGTGGCACTGCCATAGAGAACAACTGTAGAAATTCAAACAATAAGGAAAATAAGATAAGCAAGGAAAACCATAGTTAATTTCATGTCCATCACAGACTGCAGGTTCTGCAATAGTAATCAAGCCAGTTAGTCAAATTCAACATTGCTTTTTCTTTTTCTGGTATCACTGTACCCTTTGCCATTAACAAAGGACTGCCTGCTAGGAGGATGCTGAAAGCAATTAACTTCTGCTGCATTAAGGAGTAATTCAGATTTTTTCTGTCTTGTCCTAGATATAAAGGAACTGGAATGGTATCATGTTTTCTCCACTCCCAGCAAAGTATTTTTTTCACTTCGTCTTTCCTTAACTGTTGCAATATTAAGTGACCATGAAACAAACAAAGCTCAATGCCTACACCCCCAGAGGATTTTAACAACAACTACATGTGCTGACCGGACTATGCTCTGATTTGATATGGATATATTGGACATAACCCCCAAATTCTTTGTGTTACTTCCTTGAATAAATGTAAGAGAGTATTAGAAGCTACGATGAGGCTTGAGGTACACAGGTTTCATGCCACACCACTGAAAACAAGCATATTGTGGTTTGGGGTGAATTTTAACCCAATACTAGTGTTTAACCAGTTAAACAAGGGATGTTTGTCACTGTTCTTTCACTGCCTGTCTTACAGGTGTACCATTGTAATTTTATTTATTTATTTTTAAAAAAAGGCATAAAGGACAGGATCACCCATCAGAAGTGAACATAAATACTTTTGCTGAGGAAAAGGGAAAGGTGACAGCCAAGGAAAACAAAAAATATTGTTGCAACCAAGCAATTTCTGGTAGTCTGAATATGTTGCAAACACCTCCATGCTTTCAATTACTTTTCTGAAGTAAGCACATTTTATTTCCTCATACATCCTTCAATCTTCTTTCCAGCTGCAAATCTTCTGCAGGACACTGGAACAAGCATATCCCTGCCACCACTCTTGTGTCTTCAACAAGAGGCTAAATGAGTCCATTGGGACTACCATGTGCTTGCCAAACCATTTACACTTGTTTACTAGGGTACACAGTGACTCACTGCATCTCAAGAGAAAATTACCACTCATTACTTCATGCATCAGATTATAGCTAAATTATTGTTCTCATAGTACAAGTCTCATGTATTATTCAAATTCTAACCAGTGCATTAACTCTGTCACTCAGCCAAGATTATAGCTAAAAATAGCTAGTACATGTCCTACTTCAGGATACGTTTAACATTACTACCAACAGCATCTCAGATTTCACATCTTTGACCTTCAAGAGAATTTGAAGAGTAAGAGTCAGTAGTATATAATTGTGTTAAGAGTAAGTGAAAGTAAATGTAGCTTCTGGCCACATTGTACCAGCTGGCATTTGCATCTTTGCATAATGATGTACGGTGGTGGAGATAGTTACATTTGTTTGGATGTTTTATATTTAATTGCTTAGAAGTAATATAGCACAGACAGGAATAACCCTATTCCACATGTAGGTAGGTCAGAAGTAGAAGTGTATATTTAAAACTTTTCTAGATTCGTGGTAAGAAGTTCTATTCAAACTTCAATGTACATTTTATCTGCCTGAAAAGGTCTTACTTCAAACACTGTGAGTCTGCACAGAAAGAGCTAGGGGAAATCTTAGTCTTTCCCATCTTGTTTACAATCAAAATTGTTACAAGTACTCCTTTGTTCCATCACATAGCCATAGATTGGATCTCCTCATCTGTTTCCTCTAGTTCTCATTCAAATCAACACAGAAAAGTTAAGAATCAGTGAGATTCCAGCCCTCCTTGTGAGAGGAGATGGTGCTATCTGATACTTATACCATTTAAGATGGAAGACTTCCTCTATATGGTACATGTTGCTAAAGCTTCTATAACATTCAGAGGTCATCCAGTAGAGCTAGTTCTGCCCGCATTCCAGCCTAAATTTGGAACCATCATATCCCATAAAAACAGCTCAAACCAGGGTATGAACAGAGAGGGGTAGGCAAAATGCAGGAATGGATACCAGGGGTATCATTCCAAACTACAGGGATGAACACATTTTCTTAACTCATTGCTTTTCCTATTAACGTCCAAAAATCATAGCTCAGTTCTTGGCACACATGCAATTGCTTTTTGACATGGGGCACACATCAGAAAAAACAGTCATTGTGTCATTTAAAATAAATCTATAGTTTTTTCTTCCCTATTGAAAGGCTTGAGAACAGCCTTTTAGTCTTTTTTTTTTTTCCTTCCCCTAAGGACTTGAATTTGATGCAAGTGACCTACGGTAGTACCAGAGTGCCTTAAAAAGCTTTATATAAGTAAGAATTTAGCCCAGAGTGTTTTAAATAAATGCTCATCTAGACACAGACTTAGTAAGAAATGGTTCATTAATCAACCTATTCAGCTTCCAGTTTAGACAGGTTATTAGAGGTGCTCTTCTGAAGATGGAATTGGCTGGCCTATGATCTGTTCATAATCCCTTTTAGGATTCCTTTGTGTTCATTTTCCTTTTTAATTCTACTTCCACAATATTCTGAAAATTTAGGGGGTTAGAATTAATGAGGACTATCCCACAGCGCTTCAAAAGATTCCAAAGCCAACAGCTTCTGCCAAGGTTAAAGATGAAAAAGGAAAACAAAGTCTATTGTATTTTCACCTTTACGGGCCTTTTTTGCATGACTGATTTGCCATAGTTCCCTGCTGCATAACAAAGTACTCACTGCATTCTCTTTATAAAACTCAGTCTACCTTGCCTACATAATAACTACCCTATTTAAACCCTTGTTTACATCATAGAGAAATCATCATAGAGAAATGAAAGACAGAAGAAATCTAAATAATATTTGCATTGCCCACTCCAGCATTTATTAAAATACAAAATTCAGTTAATCAAGCACTTGTCTCTAAATATATATAAGCCGCCTGGACGCTAAGGCTATGTGTTTCTGAACATATGGCATCAGACACCTCTATTGAGGAAAAAAAAAAAAAAGAAAATTTCTGCCATTTCGTCTCCTGTACAAGGTACATGGATGTACCTTGCATGCTTCCCATTGGATAAATTAAGGAGGTCACATCCTGAAACAGTACTTATTTACAGATGAGAACTAATCATTTTGACTCTTCAAACAAAGGAGGTAGTTATAATTTATTGTAAGTGACAACAATCACATCCAGATTTTCCAACACAATAGCCTCTTCAACATTTCATGATGCCGTTCAGGGGAAGCCTTTGTCTCCTGTTAGGCAGTTGCTTCCCTAGAATCTTCCTCCAGCTCTAGAGGAGTTTTTCTTTAGCTTACAGAACTGCATGGTAGGAGAACAAAAATCTAGATAAAGTTTTGGTTTCTCAAATAACAAGATTGAGTCTGACTGTCAAGTAATATTGTCAAAGAGCTTAAGAAGGAGAATTGAAAGCTATGGGTGACATTTATTTCTGTGTGTGCAGCCTCACACACCAGTTCTTGATGATGTGAGCTGTAGTCTATGCAGTAATAAGCTTTGCACGAAGGATGTTGAGACAGGTTGACATGCACAAAGATTTATTTGCACAGCCTGTAACTGATAGCATACATCCACAGAGTTGATGTAAGAGTCCTTTTTTAAGCCCTTTTAGATCATTTTACCAGAGTGCTCAGCAGCAAGAGTGGAAACTGAAAAACTGTTTCTGATAAAATTTTATTGCACTTGTAAAAGATTAGCTCATCCAAGAAGAGTTTGAGTGGATGATGTTTATGGTTGTTTGGATTTTTCTGAGCAAAATCTGGTAAATATTTCTGGTAATAATAATAAAAAAAGGTTATTTCTAAATAGGATAAATGGTTATTTAAAAGTGGTTACCTTAAGTAGGAAGTCTTTCATTTTCAATACTGTAATAACACTTCTATAAAGAATTGGATGTTTTTGACATTCATGCTCAACAACATTGCAGGTATTGTAACTTCGCATTTAGTTACACTGAAATCAGTATAACTGGCTTATCTGAATTTCTTTGACCTCCCCACTTTTTATGAGTATCTGAGGGGAGGGTGTCAAGAGGATGGAGCCGGACTCTTTTCAGTTATGCCCAGAGACAGGACAAGAGGCAACAGGGACAGACTGAAGCACAGGAGGTTCCAGCCAATATGAGGGGGCACTTCTTTACTGGGAGGGTGACAGAGCACTGGGACAGCCTGCCCAGAGAGGTTGTGCAGTCTCCTCTGGAGATATTCAAAACCCACCTGGATGCCATCCTGCACAAGGTGCTCTAGGTGATCCTGCTCGGCAGGGGGGTTGGACTGGGTGATCTTCAGAGGTCCCTTCCCACCTCAGCCGTTCTGTGATTCTTAGTGCAAATGAAGAAGCATTCACTGATTTATGTGAAACTGTACTGACAAACATACCTCAGACACTCTCACAGAAGCGGTAAAAAAAATAGTTAATCTTGATTAATGCTGACTGGAATCTCCAAAGTACAGAAGTCTTCACCATCTCTACCCTGCCCTAGCAAATCCATTTTTCTTACTTTTGTAGATCTATAAATCAGAGTGGAAGTTTTTAATAAATACCCTGTACATTAAACATCCACCAGCTAGAAAGGTCAAAGTGTCACAAAGAATTTAGCAAGAAGCAGCTGCTCTTGCACCTGTGAGAAACACAAGAACTCTCAGCAGCATTTCCCATTATCAGGGCAGACAAGCAAACTAACTGATAAATATATTAGGAATTAATTGTAGAATTCATCATGTAGTAAGCATGGCCTTCAAAGCAGCATCTTGCACAGATAAGGATAAAGCACTTAGCAGACCTTTAAATACCACTAATGACATGGCTGACTTTCAAGGGGCAGGAAGGGCTCCGTTGCTGCCAGTTGTTGGGAAACAACAACCCAAAGACCCATATACAACCTAAAGCTTTGCCTTCATCTGCTGCCCTGCTGCCTATTTTTTTTTGGCATCACACTCTGAAATTCCATTACACTTGCTGTCTGCTCTGAAATGTGACCAGGGATAAACCCTTCAACTGTTTGAAATAAAAATCTACTTTGAGTAGATCTCCTGAGTCACTTGGAGCACATCTGGGCAGGATAATTTCCAAGAAATGGGCACAATGTGAGAACCAAGAGCTGTGGTGCACAGCCAGCTGCATGTGCCAAGCAGTCGGGAACAAAATCCTGCTCCTAGCTCTCACCTTGCTTGCAGTTTTCAAACCACAGCTAAAATTCCTGATCTGTTTGTTTTGCCTGTATGTTTTCCAGCACCCGTGGGATACAGCGCCATAATAAATTGCAACTAGTAGGTTATCTTGTTTTCCGGATGGGAAGAACATGGGAAAACGTTTGTGTCCAAAAAAATCTTCAGCATTTAGAAATGAGTATGCCATAAGAAATACAACTAAGGATATGCAAGTGTCCATCAGAGAACTGTATGGTCATAGACCAAATCGCAGCTGGTGTAGGAAAAGAAGAGGCCAGTCCTTCCATTACCAAAAATACAAGTGGGCTATACCTCGTGAGCATCTGTTCCTATTCTCCATGAATGAATACTACGAAACATGCTATGAAATACTTCTGCCTTCTATCCCAAGCAATGCGAGATACAGATTTGTAACCAGTTAAGACAAACCAAGAAGATTGTATATGTGAAGGACAAATGCATAACACAGGAAGGAAGCAGATTCATTTTTACAGAATTGTTCACAGCAGTAAAGTTAACTGTATTTAAAAATACTCATAAAATTTGTATCCTCAATCGCAGCCCATTATTTGTGGGACATCTCAAAATCCGTTAGTAGGATTCATCTTAGACTTCCTCTTCCACCTGTCTCCTGACTCTTTTTACAGTCAGTTGAATGAAACTGACACATTGCAACTATATAGTGTCTGATCTGTGTCAAATGTCTACCTGAGGAGATGACTAGCACCCTAGAAGTGCCTACCTCTTTCTCAGTTACAAAGGGAATCCCACTTTGAGAAAATTAACTAAGATAAATCCCTTCCCAGTTGACCCAGAGCACAAGATTTACCAGAAGGCAATGAACTATCCTGCCACTTATAGTTATTCAGTTTTATTTATTTTTAATAGGCAGCAGGAAATAAGTATCATCACTACAGCAAGTTAATATGCTGATATTTTATTATGTAGGTTAATAATTATCTCTGCTTTAATTATGTATCATAATTCATTAAGCAAAATATTTATATTAGAAAATGGAGACCCCTAGAAGTAATATGAAATCTCACATTACAGAAAGAAGAAAGTTTTGGCACAGAGAACGTGACTTCCTATTCCCAGCAGAATGAGGGTCATATTAATTTGCAAGCGCAGTTCTTTATGCAAGCTGGAAGCCTTTGAGATGAAAGTTGCTCTACAAGTACAAGTTGACATCATTGCAACATTTATCTTCCACTAAAAATTTAGCTCTAATTACCCTTTAAATTACACATCTTGAAGCACAACCACAGCTATCATGAATTATTTTCAATTGCATTGTTACTATACATTACAAAATGTCATCTAACTAGTGGACCAACTCAATGTAAACCAAGAAATTCTGTATCATCCTCCCATATACTAAGTTGTAACCCAAAGGATGCACCTTCACTCTATTGTCTGATGACATTCTCAGGACATAAATCCTTAGGACACTACTAAACCCATTTGAGAAAAGAATTTGTATTTACAAAGTTCTGTGCTGATGGAGGAGTCTGAGACTCCCCTGCACTACAGTCATACTTCAAACTGGCTATAACAAAAGCTTCTGGGAAAGCCACCACAACCCAGGTCTGTAGACAGAGCTGGTGCACTGCTCAGTCCTCCTGACCCTTGCACACAGCAGACAACACAGCAAGATGTTTCTGAGCTCCTTGTAACTCCCTCAAAGCCAAACGCTTCCACAGAACCCCAAGGGGAAGGCAGGAGACCCCATTGCCCAGGTTCTAGCTAAGGGGTCACCAGTAGAAAGAGATACTGGAACTAGTAGATGTCCTTTTGGGAGATACAGCCTAGTGCCAGCCTTTCCTAGAAAACCATCAAGGGGCCAGAAAAACAGGAGGAGACAATCTAAAGTCACCAAGATTTAATTACTCAGCCTTCAGTGCCTGGTCTTTGTACTGTTTGACTATCCAGGCCCCAGCCTTCAGGAAGCTGACGTGACAGCACCCTAACAAAGGAGCAGGGGTGGTTGTTTAACCTCAGAGCTCTGATCCCCTCACACACTCTGCAAACACAACCAGTGCCACACAACATGCTGCTCCCTGCTCCAGGCCAGCCCAAGGGCAAGGTTTGCTTCTGTGCAAACACTGCAGGCAGAGGCCATAGTTTGCTCAGGATGTACCACAGAAAAGACTACATTGAAGAAAAGATCTTCCAAAAGAAGTCTCTAGGCAAAAGCAATTTTGCATTACCACTTGGCAGCCACTTCCCTCTCTGATATAAGTGGAGATAATCAGGTACAGGAACTGGTGCCCTCAGGAATGTATTTTTCTACTTAAGATGAAGCAGTTTCCTTTTGCAGTGAAAGTGTAACTTCCATATTTACAGCGATGCAGTATCTATTGTATTGCTTTTGTCACATACAAAATAAAAGCGTTAACACTGCCTAAATCCGGATTTTCATCATTCACTACCAGATTTACAGGTCCAAGACTAGCAGATGCTAAAAAAAATCCCCTTCCTCTATGATCTAAAATAGAGATTTTATCACACATTAAATTAGTACCACATTTTTATAGCCAATTCCAGTGACATTTTAAAAGATTTTTTTAGTAGCATTGCAAATATTGAAAGCTATATTTTATTCCTTTTTACAGGATCTTTATCAATGCACTGATTTACCATTTCAAGTTTTATAACAATATATGGAGCAGCTGAAGTCCCATGGTACTTGCATTAATTACTCCGTAACTGAGCCATGGGTCAACCTGGATGGCACTGTCTGACTGGGAGAAGAGAATGTGTAAAGAATAAAAACCGCAGGTACAGAGGAGTCAACCTTATAAAGTGCAAATAAGATGTGCAGCTCTGTTTTCCTCCACAGCTCAAATGCTTCCATAGGTTTCTTCCCTATTTCTCTCATTCTAGAACTGCTCACTTGCAGAGTTGGAAGGTGAGAGCAGGCAGTGCTGTAAGCTTCTCCTTATTGGAGGTTCAAATTCACTTTGCATTGCACACAATTCTTCCGAAACTCATACTTGTCAGTCAGCTTGGAACACAATTGTCACCTCAGTAACTCTGTCAAATCAAGCTGAAGGCTAAGCCATAGACATAGCCAGTTTTCCTGGCTGTTTTCCGCTTCACAGAAATCTTTCCAAGAAATACTTTTGGGGGCAAATATTGCCCTGTTGCTAAACAAGTGCTTTTTAAGACCTGAACCTGTAGAAAAGAGGCTTCTTCCTTTTCTCCTTGCCAGAAGCCATCCCACAGCCTCTGACCACACCCCAGCCACGAGGAGGCAATGCAGAGGCAGTCCACATCCTTTTTTGTCTCTTAATGTCACCATTTGTAGACAAAATTTCCCAGCCTTAGTTCACATACAGTTATGCATATCAACACAGCCAGACAAATGCTAGCAGCTCTCCTGTGAAGGCTGGAAGAACTGCCCTGTGAAGCTGGGGAAGCCCTGCTTGCCACCACAGTTAACAGCAGTTACCGTAACCTAAGATTTTAGGTTTAATTCAAAAATACTCAACCCATTTCCCATAGGCCTTTGCTGAGATTTCACAGTAATCTGGATTTTCATAGTAGAGACCAGAGTCTGTGCCACCTACACCAGCTCTGCTTTCAAGGTCACTCATATCAGCTTTGTACTGAAGCTTAAGACTGGACTATTTAGACAATACTGCATGCATGGGATTCAAGACTAACAAATGGATCATTAGTTCAGTGCTTACATACTGGCTGGTGCATCTCCTTAATGCATTAAAACAAACAAAATAAATATTGCAAATAGCTTGTGTTACTTCCCCCCCCCCCCCTTTTTTTTGGGGGGGGGGCGGGGGGGGAGGGTTTACAAATCAAATTCCTAATAGCAACTCCATCTACATTTATAGATGGATAGTTGACAAAATCAATGCTACAAATACTCTGAATAAGTGAAATAGGAATCAAATTTTAAGCTAGGTATATCCTTTTTGTTCAGGTTACAAATGAGGATGCTGCAGTCCTACCAGATCTTGTTGATAAAAGTAAAACAAGAAACAAGAAGTCTAATACTTCATAAATTATAGGTGTAAAAACAGTAACATCATAAAATCTGGATTAAATCCCATTCATTTTTAGAGGGTTTTTGTTTGTTCATTTTCGGGTCTATGTCACTGATCCAGCAGGGATTTGGAAAATCCTGCCTTGATGATAAAATGCTGTTCTTTGTTTACCATAAGAGTTCTTGAAAAGAAGGATCAGCCTATGACTTTCTCTACAGCTTCTGAAAACATCTACCACAGACAGTTCCATCAAAATCAGAATATTTTTAGTTTCTACAGGAAACAGAGACACTCCCTTCAGATTGAATGGTCTGATTTATGTCAGAAAGCCTCAAAGTATTACTCTTCCAGAAAACCAAATGAAAGGCACAACGAGTGTTTGTGCAACCTGCCCATCCAAATTCCAAGAGCAGCAGCAGGTGTAACACAATAACTGTTCAGACTATGCAGACCACGTTCAAGGTACATTGGTGCCTGTATTTCTCAGATTTGTAAAACAGCAGAAAGTTTTTCTCAGGTTACACAGAAAATAAATAATCAATTATTCTAAAACTGAAGTTATTTCCATTCCTCAACATTTGACCACACTACCTTTCTGTCTTAATTTAAGCTATATGTATTAGCTAAGGCACAAACAAAGAGAAAAGGAACCCAGGAATGGGATTCCACATTCAGTTCTTGATACACAGGCCTCCTTATCCCTCCACTAAAGCCATCAGCTATTTTTTGCAGCATTTTTACTCTCACGTCTTCTAACCTCCAGCTCAGTCAAGGGCCATGGGCAAGAAAACAGCCACAGAGCACCGACCTGCACTACTCTTACTGCCCCAGCCATTATTTGCATGAACATGCATGGTCTGGAAACAGTTCTCCAATAACACTATCTAGCCCTTGGAGTGATATTCCTTATTCATTAAGTGACAGCCAACAAATGTACCACCAGTTCATATACCTAAAATTCTTAATAGCTGATTTGCAAGTTTCTTCTGCTTTCTATTCTAATGTAGAGACACATTGACATTTACCATTACTCATCTTCTACAGGAAATCATCCTTGAAAATAAGAGGTTAAATAACTTTATTCTCTTAAAGTGAAAATCTAGGCCCAGATACAGATTATGACAACTTCTAAGCCTTTCTTAGAAGAATTTAAGAAAGTTGAAAATAGTTTCGCATTCACTTTAAGAGGAAAAGTTCTTCTCCTTCAGGTGGAAGAAGCTGAGGGAAGACTAAAATTATTTATTAAATCAAACTACAGTTCACCCTTACAGACACCACAGTGTAAACAGCATCATTTATAAAGAAGTAGCATAGTAATGCTCAGTTCCATGCTAGGAAAAGGAAAGGAAAAATCCATACAGCTGTTGGTGTCTTGTCAGTCTGGCCACAAGAACTGAAGTGAGGCAGTCATTTAATTTCTGAGCATAACAGCTCTGATGGTTATCACTGCCACAGTGTGCTGTATTTACTGATCTGTCCTGTGAACTGGTTTTAACATGTAGGCTGAAACCTTCCTTTGAGAATCAATTGCTCTCTACCCTGGAAATAAGAGACAGATGTTTCATTTTGTTCTTCTACTGAAACCATGTAGGTTTATTATTTGAAGATGCTGCTGAAGAAGAGATTGTCTCCATGTAAGCCATTCTTCTTCAGAAAGAAGAAAGAAGTGTTATAATTACAGCAACATCCTCACATCATGCAGACAGGTATTATGTAGTTCTTGGGCAACTCAAATGAGTTTCCCTTAAAAAAAAAAAAGATTAAACATGCAACAGCTTTTTTGAGGAAGAGATATGTGATGGAACAACCTGTGTACTAAGCAGATGTTTGTTTATGAATTAAGCCAAGACCCAGATTGCTCAGAAGTGTATCAGAGCTGGTCTTCATGGTCTTACTGATATAGAGACCGGGGAAATTTATTTGCACAAGAAAGAGTTGCAGCAGAGTAGAGAACCGCACTAACAGGTACTAATTTAATCTTCCATATCCTGGCATCCTCCCTTACGTTACCCCTACAATTGTGTTTGATTTGAAATTCAGATCAATAGAAGCTATCAGGGGCAGAGAATAGTGCAATCCACTTTTTTTTAAAAAAAAAAAAAAAAAAAAAAAAGTTTATTTTAACCTCCTCAGAGAAACTGAATTCTTTTGGGCAAAACAATGTATTGTTTGTTCATCTTTAGAGTGGCCTACGCTTGCTTTTTATCTCTTTGCACTCAGTTGTCTTGTCTTCACTGATCTGGGACCACTCTTCCTTTAAAGAAGCACAGCCTGTTTTTGTAATATTTAACAACCATTGCACAAATCAAGGCAGTCTTAGAGCTTGAGAGTTTTCCCTTTCTTTGCCTCACTCAGCTACAAGTTGAGTTGATCCAATGAGATGCTGACGTTCCCCAGTCACAACTTGTATCTTTGGGAAATACAGCCACACAGTATGTTGAGTATCATATCTTTCTGACAAGGTTCACTTCCCAAGGAATATAGGGCCCCAGAACAGGAGCTGCCAAGCTGCTGGTAAAGGAATGTGTAAGAGTATAAGAGATTTAGTGTTACAAGATTCCATTTACATACCACTGAAAGATGCAGTACATTAAGCCAAGGAATGTTATGCTGATGGTGTCTGTGTTGCAGTGATAGGAGAGTGGACTGTGGGGGAGAGTATTCACACACAAAAAAAAGCAGCAAACAATTACTCTTATGACATGATAGAGTACCTGCCAACAAAACCCCCTGTTCTCCATATTACACAAGAAACATTAAGAAAATTAGATAATGGGTTGCTTTTTCTGTTATCATTTCCAAAAGCAACAACTTCAGAGGAAGTGAGACTAATCACCACATAAAAGCAGCACACACACAATGTCTTGGGGATGAAAGTCAGGAGGTATCAAACAGTATTGCACAGTGAAGTACGGCACATCATTAGTGGTACCGATCCAACTTTCATCCATTTAGGACCCCAGCATTTTAAAGCAGAGAAAGACAGGTGAAGAAGCAGAGGGGACTGCAGGCTTTTTCAGCTACTCTAGAAGAAAGGAAAACAGAACAAGCTTCTTGCACAAGGGTGAAATACAACAACAGTGGCAACAGGGATATGATCTGTAAGCAACAGGAAAAGTTACTCCACTTAGTGTTAACCTGCAATCACTGAAAGCAGATACTACCCTGCCAATGTCAATGCAGTGAAAAATTAAGTGAAGAGCTAGTGCATGCTGAATTTACAGAGCCCTTTGCTATGATTTTTAAAGTGCTTTATTACTGCAGTGCTCTCATCCTGCTCAGGAAAGCTCTACAACTATTACCCCTGTCTAGCTGATGGCTGCACAGGAAAGCAAGACCTAGCTGACAAGGTGTGACTGCAAGAAAACTTGACTCTGGCTGAAAACAGCATCTCTCTCTTCAGAGACAAAACACTAAAGCAAATCAAAGCACGATTATAATCCAGTGAGCTCACTCTGAACAGCAGTACTCAGACAGTAGCTCTGATAATCTCTCTGCAGGAGAGGTTTGATATTTTCCTGTTGGCTTACTTGTAAACAGCAGATTTAAAAAAAAAAAAAATCTTCATGATATCAGAGAAACTGGAGTTTTGGAGTTCCCATGCTTTCAGATTTTTTTAAAAAAAAGTGTTTCTTTTATATTAGCTTCGCCACATTTTTTTAATGTACTAATCTCTCACAAAGTCAGATGTCTGACAAAGTTCACTGTGAAAAGTCTTGCAATGGGTATTTTTCTCCCTAGCAGCACCATTTACTGTTTTCTTATATCATCAGCCCCTCTATCCGACAGAGAGTTTCTGGACTTATCTGGCCAAGACCAAAATACCACCCACTGAAAAAGAGTGTGTCTTCCAGACACTCAGTCCATGAATTGGGAAGCTTTCTAGATCTCCCTTCACATTTCACCAGGTAAAGGTCCAACAGTATTGAGCCCTGCTACTGGTGATTACTGCAAACATTTCATTACCTAAAGAGCTTTCAGTGGAAAGCTGCACAGAACTCTGCATTTGGTGCAGGGATGTATCAGTCTTTTCTAAAGCTCTGTTCTAGCTACACTAGATATCTTCGCAAACTTTTCATTTTTCTTCCTAAGCTAAATTTAATTCCTCCTGGGATTAAAAGCATTTCTCCAATAATTTCTAGAGTGCTAAGTCTCACATCTCCATCCGTGAGAGGCTGCTTCAGCGGTACCCTTACTGCAAGGAGTCATTTTTCAGTCCCATCCCTCCAACCTGCTCAGGACCTCCAGCAAACGTGAGTACACATCTTCAGGAGCAGTGTGTCAGCAGCTAGAGGTGACCAGACTACAAAAATCAAAAGAAGTAAGAAGAAAGCAGAATGAAATATAGATTTGTACATTTCTATCTTATTATACACATTTAAGTTCTTCCTCTCATGCTTCCCAAAGGTGCCTCTCTGCAGAACTCCCTGGCTGGGTTTTCCATGTTAAAACCCCCATGCAAACCAATCCTCCCTCACAATACCATACCAAGGAGGATTCGAGCGCAGTTAATGTTTTACCCCGTGCCCATCGCCTGGTCTTTTTGAGTACAGAATTAGCCAGCTGAGCTGTTTACCTGCAGCATTTTGATTTAATCAGACTGCATGTTTTCTGGTTATGCACAAACACAAAGGATCTGGGGGTCAGTGCCACCAAGCAACGGGGGAACTATCAAAACATCATTTGTTGGTTTGAATAATTGCAAGTGTTGGAGACAGGGAGAGATATCTCCTGGACATTTCAAATACACAAAACAAAGCTGGATTTCAAGCCTTTGCTCATATATTTTTAAGTTTCATACTGTGGTAGACTGCCATCAGTGAGGACTGTGTGTGAGTGATTGTTAATCCATGCTGGAGGGCAATCTGACCCCTTCCAGGGATCTCCTTCTGTACAAGGGCTCTTCAGCCAGTGTCTGCTACATCTGCAGCTCCAGATATAAAGAGTAATCTTTCTATGAGATGAATTGATTGCCAACATCAAATAGAGCTCTTATGGAAGACACTCTTCTTCTTTAGCACAGTCATTTCACAAATAGAAGAAATGTTTGATTACACCATGTATGAAAACAGCAGCTGAGAGAAGGCATTTTGTTGGGGGGGAAGCCTTGGCTCATCTAAATGTCCCAAAAGATGAGTAGTACTCACAAACCCCTTGGATGATAGAAGAGCAGAAACCCAACAGGAGTGAGGAATTCAACCAGCAGGTACACAGCCCTGATGGATTTCCCACAGCCCTGTGAGGGACATGCACAGACTGTTTGTCACAAGTCACATCTTCATTTATATCTCACTTCTTTGTGCTTTCCTTTTGGGTGGGACTTGCAGGGACTTTTTTTAAACTGTACTCAGGCTTTAGTAGTGCAAAAGCTAAGACTTACGTGGAGACAGATTTGTTATATTGCCATGGCAGATAGCACAATGAACCCTAAGAAATATGGCTATTCTGTGTTTGTTAGTTTGCAGGTCAGTTTTGGATTTGAGACAGCTCCAGTAGTGCTTTGCACATCTCTGCAAGCTGAGATGAGCATCTCTGCAGCTAGCCTTCACCACACATGTGCATGTATTGCAACTGGAGCAGTAGCCTCAACAGTTTGCATTAAGGAAAGAGGTAAAGGTCAGGTTCACAGTGAAAGAAACTTGCAGCATCCACACAAATGCTGCCTTGTAACAGTCCAGCAGGCACCAAAACAGAAGCATTAGATCAAAAACCTGAACTCTGAGAAATAAAAACTGCACCCATCTTCTGACCTTAAGATGTGATTTGCTTGAGAATGTGCAACTCCAGTCTCTTGGAGTAGATAAAGTGTTCTGATGAACAGTATGTGCTCAGCCTCCTGCCAGGTGGGACTACTTGTTTCTCCTGCTTAAACCACGTGTGCAGCTTCCGCAGTCTTACTGTTTTCAAGAGGGATTTCTTTTTTTTTTTATATAAGCTAAATCTGTTCCAGATAGACAGGTTCTTGAAACTCATTGCCAGTCAGGCACCAGATCATCACCTGGTATAAACTACGTAAGAATTCACTGTCTGCTCTTTGACAGCTGAGAATGTTGCTCAATCAAGAAGGAAATTATTCCCACTAAGAAACTTTTCTGGCATTTTCTTTGGCAGGGGCTTATCTTTTGGAATAACTTGGCTTTGGTATTTTGCTTTTTGTTCTTTCCACGCCCCCATCCTGCTACATATAAGTCATTATACCTTCATCTGGAAGTGTTATAACATGCAGTTAAGTCTTAAAATTCTGCAAATGTAGACTCTGGTTTTGGTAGAAGACTGAATAGATAAAGTGCCCCTGCTAGTAACTTGACAAGTTGAAGTCACAAGTAAGATTTTGTCACATACCTATTGATTTATTTTTGGCATTGAGAGGCTATTAGTACTAGAAATTTTGCATAAGATTATTAGATGTCTGTTAGAAGAAAGACAGTAGAGCATCAAATTAATTCAGGTCTTGCTATTTGGAGCTAGGTTTTTTTGTTGCAATAGTGTGGCTCACTTCACTCCCAATATTAAACATCCATGATGAGTTAGAAGTCTGAGGCAACCCTAGTGATGACAAGTGTGATTAGCACCAGTGTGCCATCTTGTCTACCCATAAAGGTGCAGGAGGTGGCCATATTCCCATGGAGTTACAATGTATAATGTCACATGGAGGCCCAAGAAACTACTAAAATGTCCACTAAAACTGGTAAATCAAGAGGGTAAAGAAGGAAGTGATAACCAAAACAGTTATGACTCAGAAGTGCAAATGAATTTATTATGTGAATACCAATCCTACCATGTTAATGCTCAACCTGTTTTAAGAGACCAGATTTAGTTAAAATCAGTGGCTTTGAAGTCTTAGAACAATGTCCCACCAGACTGCAATATTTCTCATAACCCACCATATGTTCCTATCAGCAAAACTGTTTGTATTAAACAGTTAAATTTCTTGTTGTTTCAATTCCAGAGAGTATTCAAGTGTTATTTCCTAAGCGTTCATACGCTTTCTAGGGCTGAAGCAAGATCTGCAGCCAGTGCCTAGACTGGGAGTCAAGGCAGAACTGAGCACAGAACCGAAGGAGATAAATCCCAGTAACCCAAGGTTCAGGTTCTTTATCCACTCTTAGCTTAAGACCATCCACCACACATGTAATAACATCACAGAGGTTTTAAGCACCTGCTTACCCATCTGAGCCTGCAAGGAACACACAAGCCATACCAGCATCACCAGGAAGAAGAGTGGAGCTTGGAAGGGCTGCTCAATCTTGCCAGGCTGAGCTGAGCAGTGCCTAGGGCAGCAGCATGCAGGTCAGAAACCAGGGGCAAAAGCAGGATGGGAAGAGGCAGCTCAGGAGCCAGGACAGGTCTGGGGAGGTACAGACCACAGTAGAAGTTAATTTGTCAAAAATGCAAACAGATTCAAGCTCTATAGGAGAAAAAAAAAAAAAAAAAAAGATCAGAACCCAGCCAAGTCAAGACAGTAACAAATATCCTCACTTTCTGTCATCACCAATGAAGTTTTCATCACCTAGGTTTGGTGTTTTTGATTGTATTCAATACCTCAGTGTATATGAAGTCCCTCTTACCATATCAATCATTTTTACCCTGCAAGCTAAGCAGCAGCACCTTTCAAAGAACCTTGGACAGGCATTTCTCACTGCCAAACACACAAGTTGTTTTTGAAGCAAAAATACAATGCACTTTCACCAAGTTAAGGTGAACATCTCTTCAGGTAGCCAGGACATGAGCAAACACAAGCCTCAACTTCCACACTAAACTAAAAGCTCCTCCTTGAAAGCTTAAGCAGTGCCTGTGGCTTAGGATTAGCACCAGCATAGAGGTAAATATCACCCTCATGGAGCATTTTGAGAACAACAGTAAACTTATGTATTGCCATGCACATACCCACCCCATTTTCCTATGGCGTGGTCATTGTAAAAAACTTCAAAGATTTTTTTTAATAGAATAAGTATTCATGAAATATATTACATTTTTATGTAGTGCCTCTGGGGTTCCCAGAGTAGATGGAGTCAGTTACGCTTAGCCCTGGATGACTCTATACTTGGTTCTCAAGGTCTTTCAGGCAAGACAGAAAGGAAAATACAGAAGACGAAGCTCACCAGAATTATGCACATTGCACAAAACCACTATTAGAAGTCAAGAAATGCATATTTAAGAAACCCATTACTTATTTGACCTATGTGCACATGCTGAATGTTCAAAATTTGTTTAATCAAATGTTTTAACAAAAACAAACTTAATATGAGTGTTATTTTAATTACTCAGGGACTGCCTTGGGCTTGATTAGCTGGCCTTAGTCTCATCCTCACCCTTGCTTCCTGGTGCTTTATGCCATGACAACTACTAGCAGATTCCAAAGTGTGACCAGCACATTTCTGCTGGTGTAGTCCTAAAGACATTAATTAGGCCACTTTAAAAAGAGAACTGCTTAGAAATCTGCATTCCCCTCTAAAGTTGAGATGAGAATGTGCTGGGCTGCTAGAGACATTAGGCCTTGCACATCCCAGTAGTGACATGGTTCTGCAGATCAGGAACCAGGCTGTGGGCTCACAGAAGAGCAACATCCCCCTGGTGCTGTTATTCTGTGAGCACAAGCTATTGACATGCAGCATAGAACATGCCTAGAGCATGCAGCATATTGACATGCTGGCATAGAAATCTAACAGTTTTGCCTCCGAGGTCTCAACTGGAAAGTTCAATAAGCACTGAGATATAATGACCTCAGCAATTCTGAAGCTGTAACGTGAGAGATCCCTGATGTACCTGAGGTACTGTACTGCTACTGGAGCTATCCAACTGGAAAGCCATAAAACATAAAATGAAGTGCTCGAGCAGAAATGATTCAGTCATTAACACCACAGACACTCAACCATTAAGTCTTACCAACAAAACAGGAGGTTTAGATTAAGATTAGATTGATAGTCCCCCAGACACACGCAGGCCTTACAAAGTCCGTCTTGGGACCTCGGCACTCATGCCATTGGGATTTACATGGATTACAAGGATTTGCCACAGGGTTTGTCTTGAATATGAAATAACTATTGTTTTGCTACAGGAACCACTGGGCATTCCTGTTCTATTTCAGAAACATCCATGCCCCAGACGGTAACTTCCACAAGAGGCACCTGCATTGTTTTCATAGTACCAACAGACTTCAGGACTTCCCTAAGGCCTAGATGAAGACTCCTCCAGAAGTGGAGTTACACCAGAGGCAGGCTTGTGCAAAGCACAGAGCTGTTCTTTAGTCCAATCACTCCATCTCACATCCCTCAGCCTCAGCTGTTTGTGGGTTTAGAAAATGAAGGACAATGACAGCATTCACTGCCATGAAGCAACATCAGTTTATCAATATGAGAATTGTGCCCCTGAAGAAAAATAACCCCGTTTATCACTGCCTCGCAGTTACTTCGTTATTTTGTTCTAATGCAGGTGTGCAAAGTCCTAAATAAATCAAAATGAGCAATCACTGCTGTGAATGCATTGCAAGGGTAATGACAAATTGAGACCAGGCTTGAGGAGGAGAGACTTCAGGAAAGATAGGAAGCACTGAAGCAGTGAGGAAAAATGGGGGAATAGAGTCCACATAGGAGTAAAGAAGGTTTTATAGAAGAAAAGACAAACCTCTGAGCCTGTTACGATCCTTCATCTCGTACAGCTTTGTTTATCATAGCGTCCTTCTTTCCTAAGGCTGTGAACTTAGACTTTGATTTATATTTCAGAGATAATTTTTTTCCAACCTTGGAATGCCAGAAAGAAAACAGAAAGGCTTGTCAAAACAACTGCAGGGAAGCTGTAACACTGCCTTTGTTTACCACCTCCAGAGTAGGTGGTATTTCAGGCTCAAAAGGCAGCACAAATGAGATGTTCAGGGTAGATTTCAGCAGCTGGAGCATGCTCAACACTCACGGCTGGTGCAAGATATTGCTTTTTGCCAGGTGGGGGTGAAGGGCTATGGAACAGTATTGCAAAAACTGTAGAATTATCACAGGAACACAAAATTGTGTGTTCAGGTGCCAAAAAAAGTTAATGTATTAGGACAGCCTGATTTTGTTCTCCACTCAAGATAATCACAAAGCTTGTGCTGATTGAGAATTTGGGTATAAAAGGAAAGGGTATGAACTGAAAGGCGTGACTGTGTTGTTACAAGCGTTTAACTAATCATGTAGATAAGATACAAGGAAGCCTGCAACATCCAAACTTAGTTTGTAGTGTCCACATTGCCAGAAATACCCTTGCTTTAGAAACCTTCATAGGTTAGATGTATAATAGCAACAGGGTACTGATTCAATCTAGTGCTATCAATCATGATACTCCATACCACAGTTTCACATTCACCCCATCTAACTTCAAGGACCTAAAAAGCATAGTCACCAAAGAAAGCTAATTAACAAGCATACAGACCCCTCCAGAGGGCAATCCAGCCCATGCAGGACATAAGTTGCCTGCTGAAGCTATTATCTATAGGGGAGCTCAGCTTAAGCATGCACTAAATTCAGTCACCCCAGTTAATTGTCTGAAGCTAAGCACGACAAATCCCCACCTAAGAGTCTCAGGGACCCTCATGGCCAGTAGAAATAGCCATAGATGTCAATAGGCTTCAAATCAGGACTTGAATTTCATCCCTTTCTAGTAGATGGAAAGTCAAATGCAGCATTAGACATTTAAGAAAAAAGATGAAATTTATTACACAGATGAGAATTCCCTCAGAGATTGCTATCTCTTTTGGTTTACCAAGGAAAAAATTGTGATTATCCCCTGGTAGAACACACATTGTTTTCAGAGTTCTTGAATTAGTACTTAAGATGAAGAAGGGAGATCTTCAACTTAAAAAAAAAAAAAAAAAAAAAAACCTCTGCCAAGAGAAATTTAATGGTAGTTTTAATTGCTGGTAGAAGATTTTTTCCCCCCCCCAGGCTTTGTGTGCACAAGAGAGAAATCGCATTCTTCACAAGTAATCAAACATGTTTGTTGTATTTGGTTTTTTTTTGATGCCTTTTGTCAGCAGTACCAACTTTGAGTTATTCTTATATGCAGTCTTCGTAAATGGAGCCACATACCATCTACTCTTATTATCTTACCATACCATAAATTGCCTTGCTAATGAAAAAACAGCAACAGATTGCAATGTTCTTGCTAACAGTCCTCTGCTATTACTGAAATCCATAGGTCACATACACAAAGCTGGGAGCAGACTTTGTCCATAGCAGCATAAAAAGGAATATTTCAGTAAAATGAAAGCTACTATCTATGCACAGTATCAGATGCTTATAGCTACTGTAAATCATCTGTATTACTGCAGCATCCAGAAACCTTATATCTGAGCCACAATTCCATTGTTTGAAGTGACAAATAAATAGACAACATGGCAGCTTACTGAGACAAGTACAAAAAAAATATTGTGGAAGAGACAGAGGACATAAAGCAGTCTGGGGAACAGAAGCAGTGCAGGTCAGTGGCATAGGGAACCATCAGCACATCAGCTGCCTACCCACTGCAGAGTGCACTCGGCACTCCGAAGACTTGTATGGAGGAACTGCAGGAAAGTCCTGGAGGTCACTTTGGCCATAGAGAGCTCCTGCTGAGCACAGGAAAACCTTCAGGGTACACTTCTGAATACCTAGTAGCTTGTTTATTAAGGCCTTTAGCGGGGTCAGGTGAGAACTGGTAACTGAAGAGTAACAGGAAGGGTAGGGCAAAGAAAAGCCACTTGCAGTTTTGCAGCATTAAGTCTCACAAGTGAGAACAGTCAGCTTACTCTTGATGTGGTGGGAGGGGGAAGGAGTGAAGGGATACAAAGAACAGTTCCATCGAGGGGACAGGCTAAGGAGGTGTCTTTTCTATTGGCTTCCCAATGTTCAGGAGGAAGGAATACTATAATTACCAAGACAAGAAAAACATTTGCTATAGTAATTGAAAGAGGACACAAAGCTTTCCTATACATAAATGCGGCCTGAAATGCACATAGAAATAAGTTTTGCAGCAGGAATCAACAAAATTTAAACACTAGTCAAATAAAAGCATCTACAGGAAACTCTCAGTCAGGAATGATGCTTCAACCTAACAGAACTTCAGTCCACACAAAGTGTGTGCTTCCCGTAAAGAAGCTGCAGGGTGGGAGCCAAGACTAAGCTGGCTGTGTAGCTACAAGGAGCGTGAGCTGGCAGCTCAATGCCTCTGAAAAGGCACCAGAGGAACTTAGACGGTCTCTTGAACATGGGTTAGATAGCAGCAGGAGTCATCCACTAAGAGATGGAGCTGAATTTATACTTGCAGGGAGTGCAAGTTAGATACAAGGTCAGAGAAGGAAGAGGAGGTGGGAGAGAATCCTGAGAAGCCTCTCACAGCAGTGAAAGGGGGCTGAGGGGATCCTGCAAAGAGGCTCCCAAAATAGCAGAGGATAAGGAAGCCAGAGAGAAGTGTCTATGGCTTAGATGTATTCAGTCATAAGAACACAGCTGGGATAAAAACATTGGTATCTACAGTAGGTGTGAATAGGTTTTTAAAGATACCTACATACATTCTTTATTAATATAGGTATTTAACTGTTTTTTTGCCACTGCAGATACCATTCCTGAGCACACTGCATGCAGCCTGTCATACTTGCTCTTGCAGCTTTTACTAACAAGGGAGAAGCTGAAATAAAGTAATCACAACCAGTCTTTTTCTCTGCAAAATTCTCAAGTTGAGAAGAAAGAAATTTGTCAGAAACTGAACTTCTATGCATCATTCATTTCCATTTGTACTAATGCTTGCTTCAGCAGTTTGGTAATTGCTTTCTAGTCCTGCACAGTACAAATGAAAAGAAAGCCAATAATGCCACCCACAGGTGTACAGCTTCATTGCTGCAAGGAGTTTTGGGGTAGGTTTCCATGTTTCATTTAATTGGAATGTTAATTCTGATTTGGTCATGACACTCAAGTAGCTCTGAGTTCACCTTCACCAGGGGTCAGAACCGCAGTGCTAGTGCATGATTTGTGCTGCTTTGGCACATTTAGCAAGCTTACGGGTCTGTCCTACAGATGGCTGATCTCTATTACATATTAGAGTCAGGTTATAAATTATAGGAATTAGAAAAGAAACACCCATCTCAGCATTCAGTACTATGCTGATCTGGTGAATGCATTTCAAGTAATGACTTTCATCCACATTCTTGATTTTGAGTAAAAGCAGGCACGTCTTCACATTATGTGCCACATTTTTGCCTTATTTTTTTTCAGCCATTTCTATCTCAGAGATCCTTTGATTGTGATGACAAGGGCTGTCACAGAGTTCATCCTTACAGAATAAGACAAAACCCAACTAAAATAAGAAAAGCCCAATCCTTAGGTACAACTGAAGCAGGCGGAGTCCTGCTTACAAACACTGTACTGATTCTGTTTCATTTCCTTAATCCATTTTTATTAAGAGTGTTGGAATGGAAACTATTTTCAATATTTCTTATCTGAACATTAGAATAGGAACTTACGTTTAAGGAAAAAGAGGGATTAAGGGGTATTTATTAGTCTATTCTTTCTCTCTTTCACAGGAACAGGACTCCAGAGTACACAGTCTAGAAGAAACAATCAGATAGCACTGCACTGTAGGAAGCTATGTTTTCTCTTACACATTGTCTCTCTGAAAAGCAGCAAAGGTGGGCTATTCAGGGGAGATAAAACCCATGTACTCTGCATAGATATATAACCTCTCACAGCTGGAATTAATTTATAGCCTCCTAGATAGCTTCACTCTGAATTCAACAAGACAGGAGATAACTTTGTATGCCATAAACACTTCCTATGTTCTGTTGCTCTTCAGACCCTTGCAAAAGGTCATCTTATCTGAATTCTCTAGGGTCTTCCACCAGTATGGAGTGAGGCTGCAGAAAAATATGCCCACACAGGGAAACTTCTGAGAGTAAGAAGTAAGAGGAGTAAATATGAGATTATTTTTTTTTTAATCACAAGTGATTTGCTGAAACAGTCTAGTCATTGTCAAATTGTATTCACAGCATGAAATATGGATTGTATCCATTGACATGGTCTTGGATGTCCATATCAAGCAAATAACTTTAGAAAACACGGATTTATTTTAATTTATTCCTTTCTTCCACAAGAATTAGTATGAAAAAATGTATATTATTTTCAAAAGAGAACTAGAGACCAAGAACATGAAACTTTTTTGTCCTAAGCTCTTCTTTGATGCTCTTGTACTTTATAGATGAACTTCATCAACACTCTTATTTAAAGCCCCTGAGCTTTTGAGGAACAGCTGCCACATTAAAAGGTTGCTATCACATTTGCACCACAGAGGCAAAGTTATTTAGGAATTGGACTCCCTTCCAGCTCTGGATACTCTATGGGCATGTCAGAGAGCAGTTAGATGTTAGAAATAAAGTGCCAGATCTTCTGACAGTAAAAAGCACCACCCACTGCCATTAGGTATTTGAATAAGAAGAAAAAAAAAAAAATCAGGTAACTGGACTCAGCATCCCCACCTCTCCCCATTAAAGCTCATGTTTAAATATTCTATCAATCTTATGTTAGTTACACACAAGAGGCCACACTTCCCTCTCACCCCCAGGACACAAAGCACACTTACTGTGCAGTAAGGCACTGAGCCACATCCTGGAGCTCTGGGTGGTGTTGGGTGCGTGCCATGGGGGCTCTCACCAGCGAGGCATGGCTTAAGCAGAACAAGGAGCTGAACCCTGCTTTCCAAGTGAAAACTCTTTGGAACAGTAATGACTTTGTACAAAGCAACATCTTAATTTCTAGTCTTTCTACACTATCCGATCTCAGCTATAGCAACAACTCCAGATGTTCAGAGCAATTACACAGCACTCACATCAAAAGCAACCCAAGTGTTCAGGGTCAATTAATTCAAGCTGTCCCCCTACACAGATAGTTTATCCATACTTTTTTTAATTGCGCTCATTACAACAAACCTATTCTGAGCTTCACTAATAACACAAAACCATTCAAATAACTTTCCATCAGAAATGCTTCAGTTGTTGTCATACTCTTACCATGTAGGATTTCACAAAACAGATGATGGTAACATGTCTCATGACAAATAAGACCAAAACACCCTCAAGGCAAATTCACAGAAATCCTCACTCACAGGCAAGCGTGATAAAAACATACCAAGCTAACTCCAAAACAGTGAGGGACCTGATCCCCCATAAACTTACTTACAAGGCTGCAACTATCTGGGTCATCTTGAGGACACGTTATTTGACAGTATGATTGGATCATGCTGATATGAACGACTAGCCATTTGGTGGTTTTGCTCAAGGAGTCTGTCACTGACTATGTGTCAGCATACACGGACTGTTTCACTTATGCCTCCATCTATCATAAGCTGCACTGCTTGCTGGCTCACTCAAGAAAATGTGTTCCACCAGGAAAATACAAGAGAAAGCAAATGCTGATTCATCGGATGGTCGGCTGGCAACAGAGGCCATCAAAGTGAGTTTGTGATGGGAGCAAGCTGAAGAGTTTGGTGCAGGAGACATGTCCAAACCTCCTGAATCTGGACAGCAATTCTTCAGGGAACAGAGCTCTCCCCAGTGTTGGCTCCATGCACCCCCAAGGGGAACAGCACAGTTCTCTCTCCATTCCCCCAGGGAGCACAGCGCCTTCCCCAGAAGCTAGGAGCAGTCCCACATCACAGGACTCCAACTGAGAGGACAAGAGCACAAGGACCAGCTAGGAGCACGGATAGCTAACCTGAACCAGCAGAAGCATGCTACTGAACCCCTGCAGCACAGGAGGTAGAGCTGCCAGCTTCGCAGTAAACACCCAGCGTACTCTTGCTCCCTCTGTGTTATGCGTCAAGTGTCTACACTCTCCAGAGGCTTAGAAGCAGAACTTAAAAAAAAAAAAAAAAAAAAAACTCCTACTTTGCTTGCCACATATTTGGTGCTAAGTCCACCTCAACTAAGCTATGATTGCTGAGTTTCTTTTGCTGGCAGCCCTGCTTTCAAACAGTTCCTCAGCTGCATCCCCTCCTGCACGTTCCCAGCACCTTCTGACCACTTTTTTGGAAGTGTGTTGAACCAAACCAGGAAACAGATTAAAGACAAGGATTTAGAAGTGACCACTACTTCTAACAGTTTATTTTTCTGCCATATGAACTCCAAGCACAGCTTATGAGAAGAGACATGCCACAGGGTTAAGGTGCTCACGGAAGGGAGTGAGCCATAGCCTGCCCCAGGCTTTGCAGCAGAAGTGTGTGGAACCACGCTCTAACAGGAACGCAGCAGGACACCACAGCTGTGTAATGCCAGGACCGGGGCATTTCAGAGGCACCGCAGGGATCCTACCCTGTGCTCACACTAACTGCAAGGGGAACCAGTCACAGTTCGCACCAGAAAGCAAAACCTGCAAAAATAAGCTGCTGATACGCTTTGCTGAACTGAAAGAGAATTACAAACATTATTTGCACCACTAGAAGACCAAAAAGGAAACCTAGTCAGAGCTGCAGTGAGAAATAGATAAAGTCTTTGGCAGTAGTCCAGCAAGAATATAGTTTGGATTCATTTGCAGAGAACCAATGATAGAAATCTTCCAGCACAAATCACTTTTTCAATTAGTAGTGAACCAGGGAAGTGATATTTAAGGGAAAAATACCAAGAAGTTTCCCTCTGCAAACAAGATTTGCTACAGCATAGATGGGACAACTTAAACCATAACACACAAGCATTCAGTTTGCTGAATCTGCTGAGCCCACTGAGCAGTTCTGAGAAACACAAAGTCACTAGCAGCAAAGGCTGGTAACACAAAGGTAACAGGTCAGAAAACATGATTCAGAGCTCATCCTAAGGGGTGGCTTGCTCCACCCAGTCCGCTAGAGTACCTACACCATAGCACATAGCAACAAGCACCTCTTCCACTCCACTTTTCTTCTTTAAAGGGTATTTACGTAACTATAAACAATACCAGCTTACCTGCTATCTCTTGGCCAGTACTCTCAGAGCTCATTACAGCAGCTGAGACCATGTCCTCCTTTATAAGCCCCCATAGCAAGGTCTTGCACTCCCTCCCTTTCGTTCCAGCAAGGCAGGGTTTGGCCTTAAACAGGTTCAGCTGTGCTTGCCCCTGCTTCACCCAAAAACCACAGCACCTTTCTCCTAGCTAGGAGGACCAAATGCAACTCCTATTCCCCGGTAGAAATCAGGAAAATATTTAAGCCTACAAATGGTTTCTTCACAGGAGCTGGGACAGACTGAAGGAAGAACCTGATCTTACACAGCTGCAATAAGTAGAAGGCTCATGCCCTGGACAAAGCATTAGGTCAGAGACTCAACCTTAAGTTGCACTGGAGTGCAACAGTGTGATGTGGGAAAATAACTGATCCCAACCACAACATAAGTTGAAATTGCACTAAACTTAAATAGAATGACCACGAGACATAAAATAGTATTTCAGCTGTCTCAGCTCAGCTGTTTCTACCACCAGCCAGATCAGAGGCAGGAGCAGCAGAGCAGATCAGTCTGACCCTGCTGTGTTGGGACATTAGAAGGAATCACCCCCAGCTGCACTGTGATGAATACCAATACAAAGAAACACACAGTCATCGTTTGCTGTTGGCAGTCCATCTGTGCTTCTAATCCAAGCTCTGGAAAACACACACAAAATGTATTAGAATGTGAATTTTGAGAAGAATGGTTTCTATGTTAGCTCATATATTTTAGAAAAATGTGTAATTCCAGTTCAGGAATGTGACTGTTTTCCTCTCACTTTGGAAGTTGAAGCTGACAGCATTAGGGAAAATCTTCAGGATTTTCCATTCTTCAGGAGGTTACAGGTACTGCTAAATCCATCGTTCAGTGGTGAGATCAAACACCTGTGTCAGTAGGCTGAGAAGATGCAACGGCTCCCGCAATAATTAAAATCTTATACCCTGTTCTGGAATTGCTTTTGAGCTTTGCTCAACTTCCGCTTAGATACAGCTCATTAACACTGCAGTGAGACCAGAGAAAAAGTTTCTGTGAGGCTCCCGTGCACTCTGTCCTATCTGCTACAGGCTGCCAAGGAACAGTTGTGTAGCCCAAAGACTGCAAGATTCCTGGTGCCTGGAAGGGTTTCCAGGGAGGAAACAGAAACTCCTTGTGAGGACAAGAGGGATATACCTGCCCATTGGACTTCACACTTAAAGACATGCTTGCTCTCAGGACCCCCTCCAGCACAGCAAAGAGCAGCTGCTGTGCCTAGTCCAGAAACTAACGCTGCCCCAAGCCGTGTGTCAGCACGGGCACCACTGGTACTGGCAGGGGACGCCCGAAAATGTAACAAGGCTGGGGATTCAGGCAATGTTCTCATATTCTTTCCTGGCAAGAGACAAGATTCAGGCATGGACATATGCATCCTTGATAAATGCATGGCTGCACAGGATATTTTTGGTCTCCTTGACCACAGGGTGAGGAGTCCTGTGCTGATAATCAAAGCTGACATGCACTTCATAAAGAAGTGCCTATTGCTGCTCTAGTGAAGGAGTTAGCAATAATGAAGTAGGATAACAAGGAAGAAATCAAAGGTCTACAGGTAGCAATAAACAATGGTGGACTCAGCAAGAACCTAAAAATCTGGGGGATAGATTTGTCCCTAGTAGGAGTAAGAAAGGGCAAAATAGTCTGTCCCGTCAAACATCCATGATGTCTGTGTACTAGTGCAAGAATTAGAAGTCTTAATAAACAACCAAATTTCTGATTACATGAGGAAAAAAGAGAGCGGCGATCCAGAACAGAAAGGGATAGAGCTTAAATATGTGTTTTCAGATTAGCCAGCCCTGTTAACAATAAGGCTGAAGAAACCCCAGGATCATTAGTGATTGCTTTGGAGCAGGAGGATAAACCAGATGGCCTCTTCTCTTCTCTCTCATTAAATATAGTTGCTTTATGTAGGGCTTGGACCGAGACACTGCATTTGCATATAGGCAGATTCTGCTCCCAGGGAGAAAGTGAAGCTGTCGGGGAGCTAGGAACTGCTTTACATACACGGTCTGCAGTCAGGTTGTCCCTTACTTGGCACCTAGCTGTGGAAAAAAAAAGACTTCAAAGAGAGAAAAGACTGTTAGTTCCAGCAAACGCATGCAGTTGTTCATAAAAATCCCAAAGAAATTTCTTAACTTTCTGCTAAGAAGAGCACAAATATCTATATATAAAAACCAAACACTTAAGGGATGTTTACTTTGGGAATTTTGTTTGTTTGCTTGTTTGTTCTTACAGCCAGATGTGAAGCTAGATTCCTTGAAACCACTGTGGACTTTTTAGAAACTTCACCTTACATTTAGTTGAAACCGTTGTCTCCTCAAGTAAACATGGACTTATTGGATAGTGCTTAACGTCTGAAAAAAAAAAAAAAAAAAGAAAAAAGAAAAAAAAAATACAAAAAGCCCACAGTTTGGGGACACTCCATGTTTTTTATGGTGTTTGTACATATATGGTTTTGTTTTAGCATTCATTTCTATTGGGGATCATTTAATCTCTATTCAGAGACATGAGGACGTAAACCTGCATGGGCTTGGAGTATCAAAACCCCAAGACCTGTCAAGGAAGCTGTCAAGTATCTTTTGTCCTTTCCAACTTCCCCCTTGGAAACTGGGGGTGGTGGTTGGTGGGCAGCTGATGCAGGCACTGAAACATGGGTACAAGACTTATGGGCCGGTGCGGATCAGACACAGTGGCCAGGATGAACAAAAGATGCTGTAAACTCCACGGTTTGTGAACAGGAGGGGTAATTGAAGGAAAGGTCAGAGGGTTATCAGCCATCCAACCAGTACAGTTCAGCACCACATTTGTCACTTCTGCCTATTCTTGCTATTTGTACAATAGTCTCAAATCTTAGTAAATTTGCTTTTCTTTTTTATAAATCTGAATTTGCCTTTTTTTTTTTTTTAATAAATATCTCCCTGCTCTTGCATAAAAACACATTTAAAGATTTCTGATATACCTTAGATAAAGCAGTCATTTTTTCCATGACCCCTCCTTTCCAAAACAAGCATGGATAATCTTCCCAGTGCAAGCATGTCTAATCTTTCCAGTCTCTCTTCATGGAAGTGTATTATCATAACCCAAATTATTCCTGGAAAAGATATGGTGGGATGGTTTGCTGGCAGAAAACACAACTAACACAGAAGTAGGAAAGCTTTGCTATCACTCTAAATGGTTTTCTATTAAGAAAAATTCAGATCAGATACTTTGTTGTCTCTCAGCTTGATGAGCGATGTTGTTCAATGACCGGTTCTGTTGCTAACTGGATAAATGCTGAACTGCATTAACCCACGAGGTGCAGGTGGTGCGTGGGGATTGGAAATCACGTCTTTCCTTTCAAAAGGGCAGGCTGCTGTCTTAGCTTACATTTTCTGACTTTTACTTTGAATTCCCGAGGTAAACAAGAGTAAATCTCATTGAATTTCCTGAAGTAAAATGAAGGGGAGAGGAGAGAGTGAGTTGTGCAGTTCCTCTCCACATTTTTTCACCATGTTCTGCAAAGAGGATGGGATCGCATCTCACTCAGTCCTTGTCTGTCCCAGGAAAATGTAATGTGTTGTCCACTGACAGGCTGCCTGCTTGGACAAGAAGATTTATTAGGTCTCTGTAGAGCTCTGACTAACTCTATCTGCTATGGGACATTTGAAAGATTTTCAAATTCCAGTGAGTAAGTTTGGAATTATAGCTGGGAAGTTCCTCCGTGTTCTGACTTTAAGCTGGGCATGTTGGAAAAAATCCCCAAAAAGCAACAGACAAATAGACACTATTCGTAGGTCATGTAACCCCTACCAAACTGCTGCAACATTAATGAAACTGCCTACTGGAGAAAGTTGACATAAAACTGGCCAATCTCAAACCAGTATCAGGGTTTTCTTTAAGGTAAGTTTTTCAATTTACAGCCCAACAGCCTAGAGAGATTCAGCTCCCTGCTCACCCCCAGGGACCAAAATGGTGAGCTCTCTGTCCATGCAAAATGAATGTACATTGCATCCAGACCCCCAGCAGTGAGTGACCATGCACTTTACCAAAATGTTATTTCTTTTTATAACTATGTTACAGCTTAAGGGGGAAGAAAAAGAAGGAACCCAACGCTGTCGCTTTGGAAGGCTTTTATTGTAATCAACCTTACAACGTGTTTCGTTATACAATACAAAGAAGGTTTAATCTCTCTTGCCTAGCACATTCCCTCCAGTGCTTTACTGCTTACAAAGGGAGCTTTCACTTTGACTGTGGCAAAAATAGCGTCAAACCCCATTGTGCGGCACTGCTTTTAGTCTGGATTTATTTGAGAAGTTCTGAAGAATCAATGACTTCGTGAGATGTGTGAAAAAAACAGGATCTCTTCTGAAGAGAGATCATATATTTCCCATACTTTTTGCTTCCTGTGAGAACAACTCTCTCTAAAATACTGCAAATTCTTGCACAGTTGTGGTCTGAGTGCTTAAAAAAATAATGATGAGCTAAGATTTCCATTACACTTGTTCTTTATAATTTTTCCCCAAACCCTTCCTGGATGTGCAGGATGTCTCCAGGCTTTCCCCAGGACATGTACAACAGGAGGCAAACACAGGTCTTGGAGAAACGCCACTGCACTGGCACTCAGAACTGCTGAGCTCCATTTGCAGAATTGACACTTCAGCTTTTTCTTCTGTGGGTTTTCTTTCTCTTTTCATGTTGGTTTAAAGGGAAGAAAAACAGTTTGTACATAATGAGCTTTGGCCTGAATATTTTCTAAAGCTCAGGCCAAATACAAGCCCCGAGTCCTGGAAAAGGTTATTAGAGAGTCATAATGTGAGAAATCCCACTGTACTTCCTTGCGATCGTAAGCAGCAAGCAGCAAACAGAAGCATCTCTCTTGATGAAATGAGCACAGAGTGAAACATCACACAGTCAGCGCTGCGTATGGCCTGCACCATGAACCTCCTCTGTCACAGAAGTCCCATGAAACAGAATAAATTTGTCGTATCCTCATGGTATCAGCAGTTTCCAGACAAAAGAGGGCTTTTCAAGTAAAGATCCAGAATCTCTTTGTATCTGACTGAAGCTGTACAAAGTTAGGCTTGTGTCTGCAGCCTCTGCTGAGGAGTGGCATGTAAAGGGGTGTCATAAATAGAAAAGTAAAGGTGTAAGTCACACTGACAGCCATGTGCCCATCCTGAAGGTGTATTCCTGGGACTTAATGCCTTCATTCTGCCAGAGGCCTTGATGACAACAGTGCTTTGTTTAGGGTGTGGCTTTCACAGATATATTTCTTCTCCTTGTCTAAGAATTATAAGATTTTCTTTATTTATTGCTAAGGAAGAAATATTGTGTTTATAATAAGTGGATTTAACTGCTGTGCTAACAGTTGTACTTCACTTAAAATGCATCCAGAATAATTTTCCAGAGCCTCCAGAACTTCATTTTAGGAGCAACCAGAAACCAATATAAATTGTGTACTTCATTTGCTAGATATATTTATGAATTACTGAAATATAAAATGAGATTAAAGGGCCACAGTGTCACTGCCGCTTTCTCAGCTTTATCTTGTGCAGCTCCATCCATGGACCCACCTCCAGTATGAGGTGATGAGCCTTGCATCCTGAGTCAACGAGGCTGTGTTTAGTGATGGGTTAGGAAAGCAGATCTATTTATTCCAAACAGAATGGAAGTGAAAATACATCAGTCAAATAACAGCAATGATGCAGAAACACTTCCACAAATTTTACTAAAAATAGGTGAGGGTTACAAGGAGCCCGGAGAGTTACATGTCTGTTTCTACTGCCTTTCAGTTTAACATCTGAGTGTCGTAGCCCCTCTGGTGCCCCTAGATGGCCAAACCCTGCTGTCACCACCAGGTTGGATGGCAGTTGTTTGTTGTGCACAGAGTAACTCCCAGTGAGGTCAGTGGGGAGGATCCTAACAGGTCCTGGGAACAGAGTGTCATTTGCACAAGGCTGCCTGAAGGTCAGGGTGAAGCTGTGCCACTTGTCTTCCTCAGGCAGGTGAGTCCTGTGCTGTGAAAACCAAGTAACTAAAGTGAACTCGGTATCTGACAATCCAGTGGCTGAAATGTTTTGGCATATGCTATTCAGGAAACATTTCTGTATGTTTAACATACAGGGTGTGAAGAATAAACCCCCTGTGCTGGTTAGTTTCTCATTCAAGTATTTTGATCAGTCCTGATTGAAACTCATATGTATTAAAGAAGAAAGGATAAGAAGTAGATGTAGGATAAACCATTGGATAAGCTCTTGCTTCTCTAATGGGACGGAGCGGTGCAAAACCAGTAGTCACTGCAGTTCCTCCCAGCCATCTCCGTAGGCATACGTGCTTCTCCCTGCTCTCTATAGGTGCTAGGTAGCAAGTAATCCATCTTCCAGAAGCTTTTGTGGGGCTGGAGGGCTTTCTGGTCTGCTAGAGATATTTCTTAGTCCTGTGTTAGATATAAATGCAGAAGACAGGTTATGTGTATGCTGCTGCTGTGTTTCTAACCTTCCGGGTGATAGGTAATTACTCATAAACGTGTCCTACAGACACTCCAGGGATCCATCTGCACACATCTGACTCAGAGGAGATGGTTCAGGATGACTCCAGAAAAGAGCAGTGCTGTGTGAGGAATGGTGAAACTAGGGGACACTTCGTAATTAGTTTTTGCAGTCTCTGACTGGAAAGTAATAATGCAGTGATAATAAGGTTATTGATACTGCTAAAGATCCTTGGGAAACCAAGCTATTGTAGAGCCACAGAAAAGCAAGAAGCTGACCAAGTGGGGGCAGCCAGTCCAACTTTCAACTCCAAGACAGCATCACCTATGGCCACAGCAGGCCTGGCATGTTTGTCTGATCTGGTAAAATGTCCACATGCCCTCTCCTCCCCCCACCCCCCGTCCCCCACCCCCCCACTCCCCGCCCCCCACCCCAGTTATCTATCCCAGGCCTTCACTATCTTTTTTCTTTTCTTTTCTTTTTTTACTGAAAAGCGTACTTTTCATCTAATACCCAGCCTCAGTCTGCTGTGTTATAACTGAAGTCCACCATTTTCTGCCCTGTCCCCTGAAGCAATGGTGCCCATGCTAATTACTGTTGGAATTAAACTCAGCTCTCTGCTGTGGCAGCCTCTTCAGCAGATGGGCTAACCTGGCAAAGCCTGCACAGAGCACAGGGAGAAAGAGCAGTGAAGGGAGGTGCTTCAGGTGAGTGGAGGTGGGAGTACAGAGCACATGATCTTCTATTTTGACAGGCTGGAGATGACCAGAGAAAAAAAAAATAATGATCCCCCAAATCATCCAGGATAAGTCAGGACAAAATCAACAGTGAGACTTTCAGTTAATTCAACACAAAGAGCCTTTTGCAGTGACCACCATTTCTCTGCTGCTCATGCCACCAATTTTCTGGAGCGGGAAAACTCAGTGGCTGAAGAAAAGCACATAGGTGGGCAGTAAGATGTGATAAAGCTACAGGGAGCCAGCACAGGAAAAAGAAGAACCATCTCATGCAGGACTGGGAAGTGGAATAAGCAGTTCATTTTTACAAGCTGGAAATGAACTTAAATTCCAGGGATGAAAAAGAATGCAGTGACTAACAACATTTGCAGCTCAGCATATTCCATTAATATTTAATAAATAAAATAAATAAATAAATAAAGAAGAAGAAGAAGAAGAAGCAATGAAAGCAGATGGGAATAGCACAACCATAGTACCTCAGAGTTTTATTTAACCACAGGAGAAGTATTTTGAGAAGCAGAGAAGACATCATGGTGGTATCTGTAGTTACGCATTCTGCTTTCTGAATGTTTCACCATATGAGGAGATGTGACCCCATAATCTGCTGCGGAAGTGCTGGTCACTTCGTGCTGCCAGTAAGATGCCAAACGAGAGCTGCTCTGTGCTCTCCCATGGACACTTAGACATTTTTTTTTCTTCGCAGTTTTGGCCGATCCACTCTAACAGTCAATTGGGCTGGAGTTTTCCTTGTCCCTCAGGATGGAAAAATTGGACTGACTTCTCTGACAAGGAAGAGAGCCAGGTATTAATTATCATAAGGTGGATTTTACCATCTGTCTCAGCTCTTTTTCTTCATTTTTCAGCTCACACTAAGTCCCCAAATCTGTTGCTGCTTATCCCATTGCATGGAATAACACATCATTCAACATCATTAAATATGGCCAAAAAGATTCTTAACATTAAAAAAAAGACAGGAAAAAGTAAACACTCACTTGAGAAAACATTTCTTCATTTGTTTTTTATGATCTGCAACAGAAAATTTTGCAATGAATGCAGTTCTTTGTCTCTTGTAACAGTTCTGATAGCGTTTGTTGCTCTCCTTGCGTTGCACTTTTCTACGACAGTGAAATCAGCAGTATTATCCTTGAAGCAGGACCAGACTTTCTGCAGGAGTAAAGTATTTTATTTACACTGATTTTAATACATGTAGTGGAGTGACTTGATCCTACAGTCATAATTGTCATGTTTCCTGCAATATGACAAGTGCTAATGGTGGACACTGAGTGGGGAGTGGCAGCCAGTGGCGTACGGATTGTCACCGAGGTGCACGAGGCAGCTGTGGTTACAAGAGAAGATGGGCACTGAGATGTTGTAGTAGGTACAGGCATGAGACAAGGGAAGATGAGCGCAAGGCTATTGGCAGTAGGTACTGGCACTGGGCTCTAAATCAGAAACTTACAGAATAATTTGGCTGTTCCCATCCCCTTGCCAACAAACATTTCTTTTGTTTTTTAATCGAGACATGGAAGAAGCTCAAAGGAGGACACAACACTCTGAGAAAACAGCCTGACCCAAGCCTTTCCCCACAAACTGGACCCCAGCAATAAATGCTTTCTGCAAGGTCAGGAGCAGAGCAGCAAGCACTGATGTAGTTGGGTCACTCCGGACCCTCTGAAGGTCTCCGTGACATTGAGCCTTTGGAATGTGGCTCTCCTGATAAGCAGAGGCAGCAAGCTGCGCTACTGCACCTTCTGCCAGCCACACTCAGGTGATGGCAATTGAAAGTGGGCATCCAAAAAATAAAGTCTCACCTGCGCTTGCTCTTCAGATTCATACTGTCATTGCTGTAATGGCTAGACTTCTTAATCTTCCTCCTAGTGGATTTCTCTGCTGCTTTGCATTTAAATTCACCTTGCCTTCATAAAAGCAGTTGAACTGTAAGCAATACATGAGCTAGGCAAAAACAAACATGCTATTTTTACTTCTGTGTATTCCCAAGGAAAGCATGGTTCTATATCCCTTTGAGAGAGCTAGCCCACTCTGCCCATACTGAATAGCTCTTTAAAAACAAATGGATATTATCGTATCAACCACCTGTTTCTCAGCCTGAGAAACAGTAGGCAAATACCACTTTTCCATAAACATTTGATTCGGGTGACAATTCTGAAAATAAAGTAAGTTTAAATGTTCCCAATCAGACCAGGCTACAGTGTTCAGCTGCCCTATACTAATTCCTGTCTCTTTGACATGCTTCTTGCTCTCCTTATTAATGGGATGAAATCTTTTATGGGGTAACAACAACCTTGTTCCAGTGAGCAAGTCTATCCATGAGACCAAAAGCCAAGTTATTTGTCCTTGCAGAAGGAGCCTTGAGATTATAGTGCTTGGCACTGGTCTGTGATGGATACATCACAAAAGCAGAAGCTCTGTCCCATACCACAGACATCCAGCTACGCGTCAGGGAGGACATGGGGATCTTCACTACAGGAAAGCTGAGGGAGCAGAGATCATCTCCTTGGTGATTCTGCTACAGGAGAAAAGTGACAACAAATTAACTTGAATACTGAAGATGCTACAATTAGATTTACTGCCTTGTTAAATAGTTCCTAATGGTTTCCTCAGCAGAATCATAGTTTGGTTGGACTTGAAATTGAGCATTACTTTGCTACTAGAACTTGATGGTCTTCTTCCCCTGCACAAAGGAAAAAGAAAGCTTTAGGAAGCCTTTAGGAAGCAATTGCTTTCTTCATCTGCATGGCAGCCACAAACATTCTTCTCACCTCAGCAAATCCCCAGGGAGATTACAGACTACCCAGACTAAAAGAAATGCTTTCCTTCACTCTGGTAGGAGCCATGCAACAGCCCATCTCATCAAAAACGAGGCACACTTGACTAATGGACAATAATCGCACCTGGCTTCCCACCCCAGCTGTCCCATACTCTCAATCACACCTGCACCCAAACCAGTCCAAGGGCCATCTTCACCTACTCCATCAACTGGTGAAACGTAAAACCTGCCATTCCAGCACAACTGGAGAAGACTGTAAACAGGATCAGAGGAGGCTATGCTAACAAGCTAAACCCCCTTTGCCCCTGGGAGCTCAACTTCTGCTGGCTGAAGGCAGCACATCCACCCCTGATCCTTATTTCTGGCCAGGCTGGAGAGCAACTGCCTGGCAGGGTCTTGCTGCGGACTCTTTTAGTTCTCATAAACATACAGAGAGGCCCACCATTGAAAGAAAAAAATCCATATTGACCAAGTGTTGTAACAGGGACATGTACGTATCACACTGTACAGTCCTGATGTGTGTGCTGTGTAATAACGTGGTTTTCAAAACACTACTGTGAGGAAACTGTTGACTTTAATGGCAGGTGTTGTTAAGATAAACGCTGACAAGAACTTGTAATAAGGTCACTAGAGGGACCTGTACTTCTGGTAGGCAAAGATCAAACTGGCAGCATAGGAAATATCTGTTTTAAACTCCAAATATAAGTTGGTTTTAAACTCAGGCTATGGATTGAAGTCAGACCTCTAAAACAGAGGATTTCCTCATTGAATGGCAGGTTCTTATGTGGAAGCATTTATTGTAAAAAGCAAAAGATGTTTTTATGTAAATTAGCAAGTGTAATATTGTTTGAATTACAGCTGTAAGAGGATGTCCTTGTTTTCTGTCATCAGCATTGGTCCCAGAAATTCTCCCTGCTGTAGCATGCAGACCTGGAAAGCACGTCTTCGGCAGTCTGATGTGCAAAGACCACCACCTTCTCCCCAACACACAACCTCTGGGGCTCCTTTCACAAAGCCTCACAGAGCCTAGATGAAAAATCTCTTTTCAGAAAATGGCAGATAGGCTGATAACCTGCAGGGCATTTATTTGCAGAAGGAAAGTCATAGCCACAACAAAGACTGAAGAAAGAGGAGGTGCATAGCGGAGACGTACTAAATGAGCAGAAACAAGTGTCCTCACCTTTCTGCTGATTTGCTCCAGGGCAACACTGAAAGGCAAGGTGTGAGCAAACCCCTTCTCCTTCCTGTCCCCACAAACGCACACTGGTTTCATAGGAGTTACACCAAGTGGGAGAAGGATTTATGAGAAATTTCTTTTTCCTGACTCTTTGAACGATTAAAGATAATCCCTGAGCTGCCAAACTGGCTTTCTAAAGCATTGCACCCAGGCTGTTCAGGTAAGCCTGTTGTATTTCTGAAGCACTCCTTAGATGAGGCAGTATTTACTAGTGTATGCATTTTCAGCTTCCTAGTCTGCTGTTATTTTGTGCAGGCAACACTGCCTCACTGCAAGCTGCTACCTGAAAAATCCTCCTTAGCATCTGTCAGAATTGTGATGAGTCAGACTGGCATAGCAAAAATAATAATAATTTGGGGCAATTTATTTCCCACAGCAAATTCTTATTTCCATACCACCTACAGATATGTTCATATCTTTTTGTTCTAATATTGAGCAAATAAAATTTTGTTTGCTTTCTTTCCATACAAGCAATCCTTGGCTTGAATTTTTAGCTGGTCAGATAATGCTAATGTAGCAAACATACTGGAGCTTCTTTCTGCACCACTGGGGCTACGCAGACAGACAAACCCTATTATAGCAACAGCCTCATCAAAGGAAAGCTAAATCTCTTCATTAAATCTTGGTGGTTGTTATTTTCAAGAAGAAAGACTCTTTACTGCAGGCACATCTATGGAGAGATGTGCAAATGAGTTGTGAAGGATTGCCAAGGGAGGCTGGATGGACCTCTGGGACAAGGAGAAGGCAATCTCTGGCAGTGCTGCACAAATAAGGTCCTTGCCTATGAGCATTTGTACCTCCGATGGGATGGGCACCTGACACAGCCAGGACTGGCTGTGGATTAATGTTTATAACCATCAAGCCCAATAGACAGCATCGGTATACAATCTGGCATCACTCTGTCTTACCCACAAAAATAAATCAAAATCAGATGTTCCTTTTCCTCCTGCATACGGCCAACATCTGTTTGGACAGCAAAGACTTTATTCAGGAGGACTTTGTTTGACAAGGATATCTGCCAAAGACCACTTTCACTGACAACTGGCCGAAATCTGAATGACTAGATTAAAACTAAACCAGTGAAGGGGTCATTCCAATGGGAGCAGCATTGAGCCAGCATTCTGTGAATTCATTTTTAATTATTCTTTGCAACCTTAGGCAAGTTATTTAAGCCCAGATTCAGCAGAGCATCTAACCACCTAAAGAATACACACAAATCCTACAAGATCTGAACTGCAGTGCTGAAATAGAGCCCTCATTGCTCTCTACATCTCTCAGTTTTGGCATCTGTTAAAGTGAAGGTAAAATTGGTCCTGTCTTCTTGATGCCTTACCTGCTTCTGGAGGAAGGGGAAAGGGCAAAGGGGAAAAGGAGGAAAAAAAGGAAAAATTGTGAAGGGGGAGAAGGTACAAGAAGAAAAAACGTAACTCAAGAATAATTATGCCTATCTTTATACATATATTAGAATATTGTCTTGCAGAGGATGCAATTCAACTCATGTGAAATGAGCTTAAAAGTTTCCAGTGATTATGTTTAAAGTATATAGAAATGCTCTAAATGATCAGTAAAATGTTGACTGGAATCTAAACATGTTTATGTTATATTAAACTAGATATTAAAATTGCTTTTTTTGGTACTTCAAATGCAAGAAACTGTCTAGTGCTTTTCCTGGCACCCCTAGGAAATGTTAATAAGACTTTTTCTGACACGTTTTAAACAGAAGATAGGCAGCATAAACAAAACTGCAGATTGATTTCTTTATTCTGCTGGGATATTCAGCTGTGCTCCAGTTGATCAGAGAGACTTTTGTTTACATATTCTGCGTAGACTTGTCCAACAAACTTTAAATGAATTCATACCAGGATCCTAAATTCAGTGTATTCAATGGAAAATGGGAGTCTAGGATATTATACTGAAGGCTTCCAAAATAATAATAAATGCATAAATAATAATAATGTTGGCAACACTGTAGGCCAGATGTTTATTTCAATTCAGGTTCCATGAACCTAACCAGCTACCTTTATTGAAGGTACTAAATTCTGACATCTGGATCTGCGATCGTTGCCTGGCCAGGCTGCAATGAACAACACAGCTGTAATGGGATGCAGAAATGCATGCAGCATGTCTTTCTATGACTTTTGATACTTGGCAAAAAAAAGAAAGGCAAACCTTGGATCAGGCAGGCCTTACGGAAAATTCAAATCAAAGGAAGTTTTTGGTTTATTCTGAACCTTTTGAAATAAATAAATAAATAAATAAAACTTAAGTCCCCATCATATCTATACAGGCTCACTTGCTGTGATGTATAACAGAAGCACTCATCACTAACCCTTCAATTCTTACAATAAGTTACTAAGAAAACATTAGCGTTTTTACTAAATACATTGGGTTGGCTGGTTTGTTTTGTTTTGCTTTTGCTGGGAGCAGACTAGATTGACTACAAAGAGGAAGGAAAGTGGAAAATCTCTTAGAAGAAAAAAAAAAAAGAGCAAGAGCATGCACCTAGGAAATCTTTGTTGATTGTTGCTAATATCTATGATAATTAAGCTAAAAATACCCACAAAGCAATAAAATTTGCAGAGATGACTCTATTGTCTTAAGCAAATAATGAAGCAAGGAACGGTTAAATTGATCCCATGACTCTCGTTTCAATAATAAAGCAGCAGCAACTGTTAATCTATAGCACTCACTTTAGATTACAAACCTAACGCTGAACAGGCAATTTCATTAGTGAGAATATAGCTGAGAGAGAAATGCTAGCAGGGGAAAAAAGTCATCCCCATTGAAATCAAACCTTCCTGAGAATTTCCTGCTGCTCGGTAACCAGGAGCACAGTCAGGGAACAGCTCTCTCAAATATAAGGTACACCTGGAGGAAGTCTTCAGAGTCCAGCCAGTTCCCTTGTGTTTTTCCAGGATTTACAGGATTACCCTGAAGGCTGTCAGGATGCAACCAGCTGACCTAGCTCACCAGCTTGGAAGCTGCCTCAGGTAGTCAGGGTGCCTGCTGCAGTCTGAATGCAGGCAGCAGGAGTTACTGGGAAGGGGCAGCTGGGAGGTGTCGAGGTCCATGCCCATGCCTGCCCTTGGTCTGAGCCCAGGGAACCACGCTGACAGCACTGTCAGAGAGGCTCCTGATTCAAACACCAAGACACTTGTGCACCCATATGGACGGAAGGAGCCAAATGAGCAGATGGGGAACTTTTTTTTTCTTTTTATTCTTGTCCCAAAAATGAACATATTCTCCAAGAGCCAACCAACACCGAAGCTCACCCACAGATACCAGCTCTGCCTAGAAGAGAGTTCTCTTTTTAAATTAGATCCTTTCAGGCACTCATGCAAATCCATAGATATCACACGGCCTGCAGAGCTGGAGCCAATGAACATCCATGGGGCGAAGCTGCAGATGAAGGGAAGAAGGCTTGTTCACCATCTCTGCTGGCAGCTGTATGGACTTTCTGGGAGTAAGAACTTTCTGTTCACACTGAAGGTAGCGGGCAGGACTATAAATATCCCCATGGAATATATTTACTGAAGGATTGAGTGCCATACTAACAGCCATTTTTTTTATATAAGACCATATTTTAGAGGTAATATCAGCTTTCTGAAAGAAAGCCAAAGAACGACGTAGCAATTGAGGTGAGAAGGGACCTCTGAAAGCATCTACTCTAGCCTCCTGCTCAAAGCAGAGCCAACTTCAACCTTAGAGGGGGTTGCTTAGGGTCATGGCTGGCTGAGTTCTGGCAAATTTCAAGGATGGAGAGGCCACAGCCCTTCCAGGGAAACTGGTCCTGTGCTGCACAACCTTCATTCTGATTAACTTTTTTACTTGTTGCAGTGCATAACCTCTACCTTGTCATTTTGCAGCACACTGCTGCAGAGTCTGACCCCTTAGCTTACCTTCCCCAGACTAAACAAACCCAGGACCCGTAGCTTCTCTTGATATGCATGTGCTCCAGTCTCCTGAACATCTTATGGACCCTCTCCTGGACTTGCTCCTACTTTTTGACCAATCGGTTGCACTGGGACATGCCGAAAGCAGTTTTCCAACTGAGTTGCAATCTCACAAGTGCAAAGTTGAGGGGAACGACTGGCCTGTTGGCTACACTCACACAGCCCAATACACGGTCAAGCTTCATCACCCTAAACACACACTGCTCCTATTCAACTTGTGGTCCACCAGGACCCTCCAGTCCTTTCTGCAGAGTTTTCCCCAGCCAGTCAGTCCCCAGTCCATATTGCTGATGCATCCCAAAGGCAGGATTTGCTGTGATTGCTCTCTCCGGAAGTCATGAGGTTCCTGTTACCCCATTTCTCAAGCTTGTCTTTGTCTATCTTTGAGAGCAGATCCTAGAAGCTAAGATAACATTTTCTGTATGACATCTGAAAAAAAAAGAAAAAAAAAAGGAAAAACAAACAAACAAACAAACAAACAAAAAACACTACCACCACCAAACAAACAAACAGGAGGAGTAAATATCTTCCAAGATGTTTGCACATCTGTGCAAACTCCCAGGTGTTATGCTATTTTGCACCATCACCCTACATTCTTTACAACACTACTAGAGGACAAGAAAAACCCAAATCCCAACTGACATCAACAAGAGTTTTACTGGCTGCAGTGAAAATACTCCAGTCGCATAAGCAGGAATCAGGATGTCGGCATCAGTGCTGGGATGGAATTGTTTCAACATGACTTTACTGGAAAGGAAGGAAGATTTAGTTGCTGCTCATGAGGTGGGGCTTGAAATCTATAACCAATATCCCTGATTGAAATTATGTTAGCAAAATTTATGACACACTGGAATCCCATTTCAACGGATAAGAATATTTCTTTCAGTCATTCATTTTGCATTTCATGAGACACTTCTGCAGACACAGTGAATTATTTCACTCTATTTCTGCTTATATAGCATCCTGAGATCTGGACACTTCAAAACTGTATGTGTTGTGATGACTGTACAGACCATGTCAATGAAAGTCGGCTTCTGCATGCTTAATTTGTATCCACATGGAAATATTCAATGCAGCATTTGCAAAGGCTGTTCTAAGCCATGTGGTAGGCGTTCACAAAATTTAACTTCCTGTGCCTAGAATTTCTAGAATTCCTGCTGTACATGGGATCTCCTTCGTTGCAGGAGTTCGGTAAAACATTGCCTTTCCATAATGAAATTTCCATTTTTTTCCCCTCCCTTGTCGCAATTTCTTATGCATTTTACATGTACACCATGGCTGTGCTGCTTTAATTTTGTTGTAATACTCAGGGAATAATTAGCTCTGTATCTTCTAACAAAGAACAAATGTATGCATTCAAAAATTAAATATTTACTTTCCTAAGTGCCATCATATGTTGTTCTGAGTGCTTGCCTACGTTACGCGTGGAAAATTAAATGTACTCTGTGTAATAATTCTGCTGGTATAATAAAGGATTATGCGTGACAAGGGAAATGTGACCCTGTTCACTAGGAAAAGAAAGAAACCACCACCAGCTTCTCAAGAAATTTTAGTCCAGATTGCAACAAACACAGGTCAGATCAAATATAACAAATCGGGATTGCTTTTACTCTCCCGAGATACACTGATTCCGCAGGAGGTACGATACTAACCCCAGAACTCTCTGCCACAGATGACTTTCATGATCTTCTTAAGACATCAAAACATTCAGATTTAAGGACTGTTGTGACCTGCGAACCCAGCTATTGATGACACTGGGATGGCTCAGCCTCCCTTCTCCAGGTCCAAGACATATTTCTTCATCTGTACACACCACCAGGAGTTGTGAGAGGTGAGGCAGGTGTGGAGCTTTTGTCAAAGAGAGGGAAATACAAAACATGGGAATGGAAGAACTGGGCTTGAGAAAGGGAAGCGAATGCATTGGTTTGGAAAGATGATGGGAGAAGGAGACCTCAAAAATATAGTAAGCATGAACTTAGTGACCAAATATTTAAGACCAGCATGGTGGTCTAGCCATCACTTCTCAAATACAAGTGGGAGAATCAATAATTTAGGTAACTGAACTTAATATTGTCACTTGCTAGCTTACAAATGTGAAGGAAACATCATTCACAGGACAGGGCAGCAGACGGAGGATGCTGCTGTGTTCCTTCATTTCCCTGCACAGCATTGTTGCCTCTCCAAACCTCTTTCACAGCTGTCCTATACCTTGCACCGTCCCTCCTGGGACAACTCTTATACCGTCTTCTAATCCTAGCTCTTCTCCCTCTACAAGCAGACTATCGTAGAGTATGTTTGGCTGTGTTGAGTACAGCTCTCCAAATAAGATATTCATGAGCCATTTTCCAAAATAACCTACAGTGAAACCTACAAAATTATGGACTTGTGAAAAAAAAAAAAAAAAAAAAAAAAAAAAAAAAACACATAGAGGTTTGTCTGGGGATTCTTTAAAAGGCCTCTTGGTGAAACACCACGACTTGGGTCAGCCACCCACCTCAGTGCTCACTGTCCCCTAGGCACTAAGAAGCTTCAGTCCCAACCACTCTCAGACAAACTTGGGTTTGCAAACCATTTTGGCAGTTTTGAAAATCAGTCATATTAGACATAATATAATTAGACACAATTCCAGAGAACTAAACTATGATTAAAAATGTCATGGACAGAGGTCTGGCCAACAGAAACTCTCCTAGCTCCATTACAGTTATAGGAACTATGACAACGTACACCCATTGAAAACCTTCCCCACCATTTATGAAGACAAAACAAGTTCGTGACCTGAGTCAGTGCCTAACTGTATAATCAAGCACAAAAGGCCCAATCCACTCTGGAACAGAATCACAGACTCATAAATACCCCGAGTTGGAAGGGACCCACAGGGATCATTGAGTCTAACTCTGTGTACCATTGTTTCCTTACACAGCCACAGACATTGTCAGAGCAGCATTAATTGGTGTGAAGATAAACGCAAATCAAATTTAGCAAAAGAACGCACTCACAGGGGGAGAACAGCAGCGAGGCCGTACGCATTATGGCAGGGTACTTGATGATGTATGCAGCAACAGTATTACTTTGATTCAAAGCTCAAGGCCAGCTCCTGAGCTTCATGGGAGGACAGGCTACATTCACACACCTGCTGTTTATTTGGCTGCCCCTCAGTGAAACACCTACCTGCTTGTACACACACACACAC